>NC_140961.1:141598555-141608555 GCF_056783735.1 Eptatretus burgeri
TCCACCAAATTTCGTCCAAATCCCTCTACAACTTCTTGAGATATCATGTTGTATATCATTTTTGGCCCCATCTCTCAATGGTGAGGAATCACTTAAAAAATTATCGAAGTCGGATCCAGATCCGGATCTTCATCAAAAATCTAATCACTTCATCCTTGTCATACACACAACATCCATCCATCCTTCCATTGGGATCATACTCTGTGCAGAGCGTTGGTGTGCCTAAGCAGTCTCCTTGGCTATTGGGCACAATCCTGGATGGGTCGTCACTCCGACTCAGGATACCAGCAAGCTGGCACTCATTTTGCCGACCACGGAAGGATGACAGGCAGAGTCAACCCCACATGGTATTAATTCAACAGCTGAGTGGGATTTGAACTCAGGATCTTTGGATCCCAAGCACATCACCCTAACCATTAGCAACACCCAACCTGCTCACCAAATTTCATCTGGATCCGTCCACAACTTTTTTGAGATATACTACACACAAACAAGAAAAAGACCTCGTGCAGAGCACGATACTTGCAAAATCCATAAAACAAATTGGACCTCAAAAATAATTGGCTGGTTAAATTCAGTGACCTAAAATACAAATTGTCTTCAAATTTCCAGTCAATCGAACGAAAATTGAGGATTTTAGAAAGACCACCTCAGTTGTTGACCTTCGGCCTTTGTTGACCTTTTGACCTCAAAAACAATAGGCTTCTTTCTTATGCCGAACTCTACCATGTGGTGAAGTTTCGTGAATATCGGTTGAAAATTGTGACCTGTTGGCAATAAACAGACAGACAGACAAACAGAATAAACCAATGTCACCCGCAGGGTGACCCATATCTTGCCAAAAGGTGACCACGTGTGACTTCTTTAAGGTCACAATGAGGTGAACAGAGCTGCTATCCACCAGGAGCGACTCCTTGAGGAATATCTGCCTACGAGAGATTCCGATGAGAATCGTTCTACAGAGTAACCATGAAAAATATGCTTTTGCCTCATAACGTCACCAAATGATGTCATAATGTCTCAAGCTTGACATATCTCGAAAGCACTCATCGAGGTGTTCAATTTGAGGTACTACACGATATGGTTCCTAAAACTTGAAAATTTGACCTTGGGGTCAAATATGTTTGACCTGAGGCGCTAACCATGAAGGTCAAGGCCAATCGCCTCCAAAAATTAATCAGCTGAGCGCCAGACCATGAACTATATTCCCATGAAGTTTGAAGACGATCCGATCAAAATTACTCAAAAAATAAGGGTTTCGTCGACTCCCCTGATTTGCGACAAAGTGACCTTGACCTTTGACCTTGACCTTCAAAATTTTATGCGCTGAAAGGGACCTCTATAAGCCTCTGATATGCGAAGTTACAAAAATTTCCAATGATAACTGTGCTCTGCAGAGTGATTTATACGTCATTACAGACCAAAAAAAAACATGAAGGTCAAGGCCAATCGCCACCAAAAATTAATCAGCTGAGCGCCAGACCATGAACTATATTCCCATGAAGTTTGAAGACGATCCGATCAAAATTACTCAAAAAATAAGGGTTTCGTCGACTCCCCTGATTTGTGCCAAAGTGACCTTGACCTTCAAAATTTTATGCGCTGAAAGGGACCTCAATAGGCCTCTGATATGCGGTTACAAAAATTTCCGATGATAACTGTGCTCTGCAGAATTTTTTATATGTGATTACAAACAAAAAAAAAAAACATACAAGCTGATTAACATCTTGCAAAAACTTCGTTTTGGCAAGATAATAACAAAATCGACGAACCAACGTGCTTGAAAAATATTCGAAATTGCAAGTAACAAACGGACAGAAAGGGGTGAAAACCTAACCTTCTTCACCGTCGGTGGCGGAGATAACAAACTTGCATGGCACCCAGTTGAATACGTACTTCCGCCAGGCTGAACAGTTTACATGTTGTATCCCAGGCTGGATCTGCATCCAAAATCGAATTGGCTTGTTATTGTCACCTATCCAACCTGTGCACCAAGTTTTGTCTTCATCCATTCACAACTTTTTTGAAATATCGTGCGACATATCGTTTTTAGCATTATCTCTCTTTGGTGAAAAATCACTTAAAAAAAAAAAATTGTAGTGTCTGGATTCTGGTCTTCACCAAAATTGAATCGATTATTCCTCGTCACACTCCCAACCCGTCCACCAAGTTCTGTCCGAATCCATTGATAACTTTTTGAAACATCCTCCTCACAGATAGACCAACGTGGGAAAACTAAACCTCCGTGCACCTGAGGTAGCAGAAGTAACAAAGGATACAATTTCACTTTTATACATTACAAGCAGAGGTACTCGGAATTTCCCAGTGATATTTTAATCCTGTCGGCATTTTGAAGAAATCCAATTTTGTTTTGTTTTGTTTTCTTTTTTTGTGTGGGGGGGGGGGCGAAAACATTTCCCTACACTGAGCTAAGGAATGGGGTCAGGGATCATTTAATATTACCTTTCATATAGCTACGAACACTTATGCACTGCCGAGTGATGAAAAAAAAAATCTAAGTTATTTTTCCAAAATATTCAATCAATTTCTCACCGCAAACACCCCCCGGTGCCCACTGATGAACCTCTGAAAGTTTGACGAAGATCTGTTCAGCCGTCTCTGAGAAAAAAAAATGTCCAGACAGACAAACGGGCTCTCATAGTATAGATTATGCATACTTGGATGGGTCAGATTGAAAAACTACTCTCATGTGATTTGAGATTAACTAATTGAGAAGCTTTTGCCATCTTGTGATCTCATGTTTTTTTACCTCCGCCACCAAAGGTGAAGAAGGTTGTGAAGAATCCGACTACTAGAATTTTTAAAGTGATTCTTCACCATTGAGAGATAGGGCCAAAAATGATATATTGTTGCGGAGCCGGGCATCGGCCGTGAGCACGACCGCAAGGTGGAGCAGTAGGGTCGACTCTGCCGAACACCCGGAATTTAGATCGTACATTTCGGAAAATCTCCGGGGGTACGGGTCCCTTACCGAACCGTGAATCGTCAATAATTCCACCACGTGGTACAGGGTTATTTGCCAATCTTCAAAATACCTAGAGATCCACGTGGCGAGCTACCGAGTATTCATACCCTCAACGGCACTCGGACGAGTCGATCCGTTAGTGTGCGCAACCCAAGCGGATGGTTGCCGAAGTCCCGTCGGTCCAAATGTACATTTACAGCGGCAACAGCCTTTGTAATTCACCAACACGCGCTATGCTAAGCCAATGGAAGAAACACAGAAACGAGCTGATACATTTAACAAATGGGGAATTATTCACAGTAATCGGGGAAACGAGGGTAGCACGTAAGGGCAGAGTTATCACGACTAATAGAGAATGCAAATATACACACAAGCACTTAAACAATTCCAACTTAAAGGCGGCCCACAGACAAACGCACACCCAAAAGAAACAGACCCAAAATGGTCTTTATTATCCCTTCAGCTCAGAGGGAAGACAAGCTGAGGGATGAGAAAGTGGCAGGCTACCTGGCCAAACCGTGCGGCTCGACGTCCGCACCGTCCCGGAGCAGCAGTCGGCCAAGAAGGAACCAGGGCAGCCTGACACAGACCACGCCAGCCACAAGACGAGCCGAGAACCAGAGCATGCCAGCAACGAGATGCCTTTCGCCCATCCTCGAGAGATGCGTTTTGAACAGGCGCGAATTCTTCCTCTCCGAGCTCCAGCAGATCCCCCTGAATACTTGCTCTTCTTTCCTTTTTATCACTCTCGGGTGCGGTCCGCTCAGGCGTGGCCCGTCCTCAGTGGGTGGGACACGACGCATTCCCTTACTTGGCGCGCTGCCAAGCGAACCGGTTCATGACCATATTTGGGAATGGAATTCCATCCCCGAATGACTTCCGAACACGCCCGCATACCAGCAAGCGTGCGGAGAATGCCGGGAGCAGAGGGTTGTCGCTGTGAGAGTGAAGATGGCGTTGTTGTTGTAGTTGTAGATGTAGTAGCCGTAGTTGTTGCAAGTTATGTAAAAACCCTATCAAAATAACTCACAGCGCATGTACATTTATTCACCCATTAAATGAGGGATGGGGACCCTAACTAATAACGCATACAGTACTTAATGATATAACTGTTCTGTAGGACCTGTATGTTGAGTGCTCATGGCTTCCAGATTCGTAACACTACCCCCTCCCATTTTTACAGACTCGTCTCGAGTCGTCAAATTTGCATGTGACCAGCATGTGTAAGTTCTCCCCGAGTACATTTTACCTTTGGATCCCTGAGTGCGACATTTTTTTATACATGTCCCAAAAAAATAACCTAATGCGCTGCGTAACTAACTATCAGGCTCACACAGACGACTTAACTACAATTGCCGGCGCTACGACAGACATACAGGTGGGTTTTTAAATTATTTACAATCCTTACTTATCTATTTACACTAACCATGGCCCAGGACTTGTCATCTGTGGGAAAGAGGCATGGCAAAGTTAACAGTTTGTGTGTGGTTGAGTGCTCAGCAGCTGAAGGTCAGTCGTCCTCAGGGCCTGCTCAAAAGGTCCCCCTTGAGTATGCTTCGCAGTGAACCTTCTTCTTTCTATTTCTTTCATACCCCCAGCTGTTGGAGGCAACTCACCCTAACACAGCAGGCCATGCGCCATCCCACAGGCCATTTGAAGTGGCCTTTATGCAAGAAGAAACGTGGCCAGACTACTCAATGCAGTCCCCGGCTCATTTGAAATGAATGAAAGATGCAAAAATAACCAGAGAGTTGGTGTCAAAGCCACCCAATGCTCGCCTGCTTATACACTTATCGTCTTTAGCTCTATGATATTTTATGATCTCTAAATAATATTTTTATGAAGCATTGCAGTCGTCTGATCCGAATAATTTTAAAGCAATATATGTATTTGTATATTGTGATCAGTAAAAAATAGTGTGGGAGATAAAAACATTAGAAAGGAAATAACTTGCACCAAAAACTTTAACATTTTCATGCTGACGCTCATGCTCACGCTCACGCCGGGGGTATCGCTATAGCTCTCTGTTCTTCGGACAGGCGAGCTAAAAATGGGTGCAAACGATGCACGTGCTGCACCAATGCAGTCCCCATGTGCGGCTGCCTGCAGGGCAGTCCTTGCAAAACACTGTGGAAGACGGTCCTGGCGCACATGGTGAGTTGGTGACACAGGGGCAAATGCAAATAACGGTAGCAGGCATGGGGTTATTGCAAGGCAAGCAAATGAGGCAGGGCAAAGCAATGCGGACCAGGCGATGCAGCACAAGCAGGCCGGCATAGGAAGCTGGCCGGCCTCTGGGATGGTCCGCGAGGTTCTGTTGAGGGAGTGCTGTGGTGCTGGCCGCTCCAAAAGCAGGTTCGGACCTAACCTACGGTCTCCCCCCAACCTATCGCCTTTGCCTGTCCTTGTCCATACCCACTCCCTTAATTTGCAACACCAAACAAATTTAGCCCCTTTTTATTTTTTTATAATTTTTTTCTTTTCTTTTTCTCTATAATTACTTATCCCTAACCCTCCTATTGTCCTTGTCCGGCTAACCTATCCTGTCCATCAACTCCCAACCCCAAAGTTCCTTTTTTTGGAGGGGAATTAGGAAGAGGCTAGCATCCTGCCTTGGGGCCCAACAAAGCCTCAGAATGGCCTCCTACAGATTTCAGCAATCTTGCCAAGGTGGGTCCAGCGGCCTGCGGAAAGCAAAGGGATGGATGGTGCGAAGGGGTACATTTCCTAACTATCTTAGCATTTATAAACTTTAAACTACACCGGGGCTATTCAAAACGCCTGACTCTTTAAACTATAGGTTCTAACAACCATGATTCCCATTGCCTGTGTTGATGTCCATTATAAATCTTGGCCTCGCCCTCAAATT
Organism: Eptatretus burgeri; assembly: GCF_056783735.1. Classification (NCBI taxonomy): domain Eukaryota; kingdom Metazoa; phylum Chordata; class Myxini; order Myxiniformes; family Myxinidae; genus Eptatretus; species Eptatretus burgeri. Next base: position 141,604,411 of record NC_140961.1, read on the forward strand.
TTCATTCGTGCTCTTGCACAATTTCGTGGCTGGGCAGCGTGGCTCAACTGGCAGGGACTTCCACTCTGCCGAACTCAAACCATGGCACCCCCGGGCCCTGAGGCTGTCTCCGAGCCTACCTGCTCCCTATGAACGCGGGGGGTTGCCCTCCCCAGCATTGCCCCCCTCCGATGCCCACATGGCATTTTGGCGCTTCAGGTCCTATCCGAGGGTCGCCCATGGCCACTACACTATCCCGGTCCCTTGGACCCTTGGTCTACTCTGGCCAACTGTCCGGTGCCTGGGGTGCCCTATAATCGATACTCATCTTTCAACAGCCACGCTCCCAGCCGGTCCATTGACTCCTGCACCCTACAAAACAGGTTTTGAGCCTTCTTTCCACACCAACAACAAAACGACCTCCTTTTGGTAAATTTGACTAACCCCCTAACTAACATTACACTGACCCCGGGGTCACTTGGGCGGGTTTTACTCCTCCCCTCACTCATTCATTCGCACCATGCGTTCCACGTTCACTCACTCACTCGGGCCCGCTGACCCACATTCACTCATTGTGTATATTTTTCATCTTCCAATTCACACCAACACTCCAACACTGCCATTCTGCTAACTAAATTCCCCTAACTAACTCGTGCTCCCTCGTCGTCCCTTACTTTAATGCACGTTCCTTTTAATATACGTAGCTAAGCTACATCCCCACTACACATTCCATGTCTGTCAATGTCTCCCAAAATCCATTTTCTAAATCTAACCTAGCATTCCCTCTAACTAGTCCATGAGTCTCATGGAGGACAGCTCATGCCCCCATGAGGCAGATCTATCTATCTATCACTAACCCTTCTCACTAACTAATGCTCCGATGCCCAAACACCGGGCTGTGCACTGGAAGCGAGGCTTTTCTTTTTTTCCTGCACCGCCAAGGCGGCGGTTTAAGGCTTTCCCGTTCGTCCCTTCCATCAGGCGATACGTGCAGCCTTGACGTCACCCTGAGCATCGCAATCAGCGCTCGCTTCCAAGGGATTTCCCCACGTGGGACAGCGTGCACTGTTTCCCCGCATTCGTGCCATGAGATCCCCGCCGATGTCATCACCGGCGCACCGAACCTACACGGTTTCCCGTGCAAGCCAGCACGAGCGCATCGTCCCGGAAACCCGCTCCGCGAACAGAACACACAGCATGCAGCACGTGATGCCCGGCACACGTGCCCATGTGGGAACCCCCGTGTTCCAAATTCACCCAACACTCGCCTACCTTTTAACCGTCCACGTCCACGCGCACCGGAACCCTCCACGAAGACGTGCGTGTGAGGGTCGTTCGTGAAATGCCGAACGGGCCCCGTACGCGACGTCCCGTGAAACTGGCGCGGTTCCCGAGATACTGACTAGCGGCCCATTCGGCTCGCTATCCCCATCTCCCGTCTGGACCGGTCCATGTACCAAATCCTCGCATGCACTCACACACGCCATGACACTCGCATTTTGCACACATTTTGACACTCCTACCACTCATACACTCCACCACACACTCCAGGACAATCAATCGGGGATTCGCGCTCCCACAAGAAATCCCGGGGTTTCTATACCCCCCAAGCTCCGCGTGCACCCGTTCACAGTACTTATCCGCTCCATCTTGTTCGGCCCGATCGGACTCACCTCGTCACGATCTGCTTCAAGGGAGCATACCGTCTCCCTTTGTTCCTTAAGGAGGCTATCCTGCTGCTCGCACCGGGTCACAAAACATTTCCCCAGCTCAACCCCATCGCCCCTCACTAACTCTATGTGTGTGTGCTCTTTACCTTTACTTTCATTCAATTTGTTCCCTTCTACCTGCTCCACCCTCCGTGTCTCTGTTATTTCTCTTAATTCCTGCGTTTCTGTCTCTGTTTTCATTTCCATTGTCTCTTCGTGTTTATTAATTTCAGTCTCCCCAATTATCGTGACGGAGTCTCTCATCATTATTTCTAAATCCTGTGTCTCCGTCACCTCTTTTAATTTTTTGTCGCCCCCTCGTGTCTCGTCCGACACGTCTCCCCATCAATTGTGACGTCGCTCGTCCCCTCGACCTCACCCGTCTCCATCGTGGGCCGGACACAATTTGCACTCCCTCCTGACTCGATCGTTCCGCCACGTGGTACCGCCATTTTGCAATTCGTTGTCCGCCTTTCGCCATGTGCGATCGCCCTTATTGCCTCTTTCCCCGACTGGAGGTTCAACCCCATGCTCTGCATTTCTCCTCGCTGGGTTTGAATATCACCCCCTCAGTGCCTGCATATTCACATCCATACTGCCCCTCAGTGCCTGCGTGCTCGCCTCCATTCTGCGCTCCATGCTTTGTGCATTTGCGTTCATTTCTTGCATGTTCGCTTTCATCCCTTTCATTTCGTTTCCCATCGCTTGCATCATCCGAATTATTTGTTCGATGCCCAATGGCTCTTGCGAAGCCGATCCGCCATGATGGTGTGCGGAACTGGGTGGGATCGGGGAGGACATTTGACGGGGGGGGGGAGGGGGTTGTCATACGCCGCCCCTGTGCCCCTTTCGGACTCTGAGTTTGGTTGCGGGGAAAGTTCCTGCATGGGGGTGGTGTCCTGGACCATGGGTTCGTCTACCACTACATCTACCTCACTACCCACCTGCTTCAGCTCGTCTTGGCTTGCCAGGTCACGTGTTGGAAATAAAATTTTAAATGCTCGTAATTTGGGGGAACAGGGGTGGTTGTCGCTCCGTAAACCCCTGATCCAACCCGTAAACTTCTCTCCGGAGCCGGAGGGGTTCGAATCCCACTCCTGACACCAATTTGTTGTGGAGCCGGGCATCGGCTGCAAGCACGACTGCTAGGTGGAGCAGTAGGGTCAACTCTGCCGAACACCCGGAATTTAGATCGTACCTTTCGGAAAACTGCGGGGGTATGAGTCCCTTACCGGACCGTGAATCGTCAATAATTCCACCACGTGGTACAGGGTTATTTTCCAATCTTCAAAATACCTAGAGATCCACGTGGCGAGTTACCGAGTATTCACACCCTCGACGGTACTCGTACGAGTCGATCCGTTAGCGTGCCCAACCCGTGCGCAACCCGAGCGGATGGTTACCAAAGTCCCGTTGGTCCAAATGTACATTTACAGCGGCAACAGCCTTTGTAATTCACCAACACAAGCCATGCTAAGCCAATGGAAGAAACACAGAAACGAGCTGATACATTTAACAAATGGGGAATTTATTCACAGTTATCGGGGAAACGAGGGTAGCACGTAAGGACAGAGTTAGCACGACTAAAAGAGAATGCAAATTTATACACAAGCACTTAAACATAGAATATGTGAGAACATAGAATGGATCAGAACAAATGGGGTAGCAGAAAGAGGGGAGAAAATGCACCAACAGCAGGGTTGAGGAACAAAATAGAGATTTGTACAAATGAGGGGTAAGGGGAGAAAAGGACACATGGGATGGACAAGATGCAGACATAAGCAAGCTCTCAGGAATGAAAAACTGGAAATTTGGAGGGATTCCATGGGCTTGGGGGTGAGGGTTTAATGGGGGTAAAAAAAAGATCATGCTTTTAGATGGGGAATAATCTGAGATGGTGGTGAACAGCTGTCTTGAAAACCTGGATGCAAGAATGAGTTTGAAGAGAATGGAGGAAGTTTGTTCCACAAGTGGAAAACTAGAGGAACAAATGAGTGGAGTTAAGCAGTGATTCTGGATTTTGGGAGTTTTATGAGAAAGGGGGTTTATGGTGGAATGTGTGCACCCTGCAGTTATTGTCTCCTAAAGTTATTTTTATCTACCCTACAGCATGCTTGTCTTTTGTCTGGGTGCTTCTTGTGATATATTCAAGGTCTGCCAGAACTTAAAAGAGATGTTTGAATAACAAGGATACATGATGTTTGGTTAAAAGAGTGACGAGCAGGATGTGGTGGAAAAATGAGACACGGTGAACAAATATAGGTGGTGTCATCCGGTATGAGATGATAGACACGACCAAGGATTGGCATGTGATGACGTGGAACCATCTTAAAGGCTCGTCAAGAAATGCAAGATGAGATGAAGGCATTTCCAAACAAAGAACGACCGATGAAATAAGGAAAGTAGGCAGACACTTGGGACCTGTGGGTGTGGACTATAACGGCATCAGTCCATTTA
>NC_140961.1:141618555-141628555 GCF_056783735.1 Eptatretus burgeri
GGCCGCCATTTGTGCTCGCGGCCCGGTGCGTTCGGCACCAAACGCCGAACGGGCCCGAGACAGCCCGACGTTCAGTGTTCACAGGTGGTGCAGGAATGGCCGTAGAAGGAGAGAGGTAAAGGTGGTGGAGGGTTTTCGGTGGTGAGGGTTGATGGTTATGGTGCCGTTTGGGAATGGCGGTGATGCGATGATGTGGGAGCGTAGATGGTGTCGGTGGCGTGGTTGTGGTGTGATGGTGGTTGAGACGTGGCTGGTTCAAAATAAAGATAGAACAGAAAAAATGGCTAACTCAAAGCGTCGCAGCCCGGATGAATCACATAAATTCCCTCTATTCAACAGGTTTGGGCTAACTACACATGCACTTAGAGATATCTCACCTGCGGGACCTTTATGGTGTAATGCGAATTTCCACAACCGTAACACTACCCCCTCCCCTTTTTACAGACTCGTCCCGAGTCGTCAAATTTTCGTGTGCCATCATGTGTAGTTCTCCCCAAGTACGTTTTACCTTCGGATCCCTGAGTGCGACATTCATGGTATTCGTGTCCCCAAAATAAATAACCTGAGGGCTGAGTAACTCACTAAACACACCCACTCACTCAGACAACTTAAATAAAATGGCCGCCGCTAAGACATACATGCCGGGGGCGCACTCATATTTACAATACATCTTCACCTTACAAATCTTGCACTAAACCATGGCCCAGGATCTATGGACTCTGCAGGGAGCAAAACAAAGTTAACGGTGAACCGGCGCATGGGCCGCCACTGCAGGCCCGTGTTGTAGCTGCCAACAGGACAGTTCTTGCAGCTTGCAAACTGTTGCGATGATCCTGACACACATGGCAATGAATGGGGGGGGGGGGGTAAATCAAAACAGAATGGGGCTGATGAACATGGACAGCAGGCATGGGCCAAGGCAAAGGCAGGCAGGCAAACACAGCCGGCAGACGATCCGACCGGCACAGGCCTCGAAGCAAACAGCCAGCCGATGAAGTGGGCCGGCACAGGCCTTGAAGTAACAAAGCCGTCGGACGATCCGACCGCCACAGGACTCGCAGCAAAACAACAGCCGATAAAGTTGGCCGGCCTCTTGCCGTGCAGTGCAGTTTGGTGGAGGGAGTGCGGTGGTGCTGGCCACTCAGGAGGCGGGCTCAGACCTACCTACTTGTCTCTCTCCCACATATCGCCTTTGCCTGTCACTGTCCATACCCACTCCCTTAATTTGTAAAAACCCAATTTAGCCCCAACTTATTTTTTTTTGTTTTATTTTCTTTTTATTTCTATACCTCCCACTATAATTCGTCCCCTAACCCCCTTTATCGTCCTTGTTCGGCTGGCCTATCGTCTCCTAGCCTACTCCCAACCCCTACGTTCCCTTCCCGGAGGGGAATAAGGGAGAGCTAGCATCCTGTGTCGAGGCCCACGCAAGCCTCAGGATGGCCTCCCCGGACTTCAGCGATCTAACCCAAAGTGGGTCCAGTGGCCCACAACGTGAGCGAAGGGATGGATGGTGCGGAGGGGTACACTTCCTAGTCTACCCTATCCATTAACCTTTAAACTAACCCGGGGCTTTCAACAAGCGCCTCTCGCTTAACCTATCGGTTCTAGCAACCAAGATTCCCGTCGCCTGTGTTGGTGTCCTCGCAAATTTTGGGTCTCGCCCCCCCCCCCAATTTTCTCTCGTGCCCTTGCACGGTCTCATGGCTGGGACGCGTGGCACCCTTGGCAGGCACGACCCTCTGCCGATTCTCCGACGATGGCACCCCCGGGCACTACACTGCCTCCGAGCCGACCAGCTCCCTAAACACCGGGGAGTGCCCTCCCTGGTGACTCCCCTGAAATGCTCATGTGGCAGGCTGGCCTCCCGGGCCCCTTTCCGACGGTCACCCGTGCCCACAACACTGCCCACGTGGCTGACGGTGTCCCGGGCCCCCGCATCATGCGGGCGCACCCGTGCCCACTACGCTATCCCGGCCCCCCATGGACCCTTGGCCTACCACGGCCGACTAGCCCGGTGCCCGGGGTACCCACTCAGCGATACTCACCTTTCGCAGCCACGCTCCCAGCCCGTCAACAGGGCTCCTGCACCCCTCCAAACGGGTTTCGAGCCTACTTTCCCACCAACAACAAAACGACTTCCATTTTGTCAATTTAACGAACCCACTAACTCACTCTACACTGACCCCGGGGTCCCTTGGGTGGGAATCACTCCTCCCCCCAATCATTCATCGCACCATGCATTCCACATTCGCTCCATTCACACAGACCCGCTAGCCTCACTCACTCAACATGTCTCCACCTCACTACTTTTCAACACACACATCACCAAACCCTGCCATCCTGCTCACTAAATCCCCTAACTCAGTCGTGCTCCCATGTCATCCCTGACACTATAGCACGTTCCATTTAACACTACGTTGCCAAGCTACGTCCCCTCTACACATCGAAAGTCTGTCACTGTCTCCAAAATCCTAAAAAAAGTCATTTCCCAACCTAAATCTGCACTAACATCCCTCTACCTAATCCATTCCACGGGCCCCATGAGGACTTACCCCTGCCCCATGGAGCCGGTCTAGCTAAGCTAACCCTTCCCGCTAACTAGTTGTATCCTGTGCCCAGGCAGGGGGGTCTTCCACCCCATGCCCGGGAATCTTTTTCACCCGAAAGCGAGGCTTGCTTTTGGTAATTTTTTTTTCCAATTACGCACAGCACCAGCGCTGCAACTCACAGCTCGCGCACTTTGCACCTTCCCGTGACGTCATGCAGGGCACGTGTACCTCGTCCCTCTTGGACGGTACCATCCGGCAGGGATTCACCCTCCTGTCGGATTCCAACTCTACGTGCAGCCATGACGTCACCCTGCGCACCACGAAAGCAAACCTCGCACTCCAAGGGGCTCCCCACGCGAACACATGTGCTCTGCCCGTTGGAGCTTAACACAAGCTCGCGTGGAGAACCCGTCCGGTCCAAATTTGAAATCCTGCCTAACCTTTGTCCATCCGCGGGATCGGCAAATCCACCGCGTGCGTTTCCGGACCGGGTTTCACTCCCGCAAGCGCGCACGTGGTGGCCTCGTGCGTTGCACGGCACGGACCTCGCGCTCACTGCTGGGCAAACCCGGCCCGGTCCCCATTGCAGCTACGGCCGCTACCTGGCCCTTGTCCATGTGTCGCCCTCGTCGTCGTCGCACTCTCGCGCACAAGCTCTATTCAACCCACGCACTCCTGTGTGTTATGACACTCACACATCTCGACATGGCATTCACACTGGGAGACGCGGCTGCATGCTCAGTGCTCACGCATGCCAACCGTCATCTCCCTTACATACAGCGACCTTACACACGCTGTCTCCCTCACACTCGGCCACTCACTCACTCGTGCCATCCATCCCCTTGCACACGTGGCTCCTTCCACCTGCGCTGCCCCTTTCACACACGGCGTGCTGAGAAGCACGCTCTCCAGCACACTCGCGACCATACCACTCGCACACGGGGTCGCTTCCACACACGGGGGTGCACTCACACCTTTCACAACACACACAGGGAAAACCACACTGGGGATTCGTGTCCCCACAAGGGGTTCCGGGGCCTCCATACCCCCCAATCTCTCTGTGCACCCGTCTACAGCACTCATCCCCTCGACCTCGCAAAGCACGACCGAACCCACCTGGTCGTGATCAGCTTCAAGGGGGCAAACTCCCTCCCCTCGTTCCTGGAGGAGGCCATCCAGCTGCTCGCACCGGGTCCCTACACAGTCCGCCAGCTCACCCCCATTGTCCTCCGCTACCTCCGTGTGTGTGTGTGTGTGTGTGTGTGTGTGTGTGTGTGTGTGTGTGTGTGTGTGTGTGTGTGTGTGTGTGTGTGTGTGTGTGTGTATATGTGCGTCTCTTACCCCGTCTGGATCGTGTAGTCTCTCCTTTACCCTTCCCATCTCCCACGTCTCTATTATTAATTCTGCCGTCGTCACCTCATGTCTCGTCTCACACGTCGCAGTCACCCCATTTAGTTTTTCCCTCTCGGTCACCGTCACTGTTGCTTTCTCCGTCACTACCCTCGCCCAACACGTCCCCCGAATTAATTTGTCCTCACCCGCCTCCATTGCGGGCCTGACAACCATTGCACCCCCTCCCAGCTCGCTCGCTCCCACACGTGGCGTCGCCATTACGCACTCCGTTGTTATTGCCTTCATGCCCGCCTGCAGGCTTTGGCCCATTTTCTGCATCTCACCCCACATTTCTTCCATTTTGTTTGTGTTTGTTTCCATTTTCTTGTTTATTCCTTTTATTTCGTTTTTCAATCCTTGCGTGTCCCCACTGATTCCTGCCAGCATGGCGAATATCTGGGCCATGTCAGGTGCACTCGGCTGAGCCGATTCGGCCAGGATCGGGGGGTTTTGGTGGAGAGGGGGAGGGGAGGTGTCACACACCGTGGCCGCCGCCGTGCCCATTTCAGGCTCTGGGTTCGGTTGGGGGGGAAGTTCGTCCTGTACAACCAGCATTTCCTGCTCGGGGTTCTCATCCTGGGCCATGGATTCCAACATTTCTAAATCCATTCCTACTACCCCCGGCTCCCGCTCGCCTTGAGACTCCATCTTATTTCTCGTCAGAGATTAAATTTAGCTCGCTCGTAATTTGGAGGGAACGGGGAGGGGGGAGGGGTCGCCCCGCACACCCCTGCTCCGTTCCCCATGAATTCAGTTGGAGACCGAGGTGTATTTGAATCCCACTCCTGACACCAGTGTTGCGAATTCGCGCCCGCCGGCGTGCGAACGGCCACGTAACTCGAACTGCGGCACGTCGCCCACCGGACGGACAATTCAGTCGTGACCCTCTCGGAACAACGCCGGGAGCTAGACACAGGTGGGGGTTTAACCTCACCACGATCGTTGCCATTTGCCCACCCGCGCAGGATAGGGTTGCTCGCCAAATTCGATCTACCGAAGTACCTGCGCGAATGGTCGACCGGCGATCGTACCACGCCACAGGCCGACTCCGGACACGGACCACTTACGCGGTCCGTTCCGTGCTACAGTGATAACAGAGCGGTGTTATCATCGGCCTCGACGGTTTTGATTAATTACCGGGCGTATTAAGCCCACACAAACCCCTTATGTGAAGCAGGATGGAGAGTCAAGCAGAGAAAAGACGAAGCGAAATGGGAAAACAGTTCACACAATGCACATTTATTTCGCGACACACGGAGAGCACGTATATACAGCCATACAGTCAAAATGCACATAAAGCAACCAAAACAATAAAAGCAACAATGCCGCAGAGTTAATACCGACTACGCGCACACACGGCAACACTTATACAGTTCTACTTTACAGACGGCGCCGACACACATTTACACAAAAGCAAAGGAAAGAAGCCACCCTCATAGACAAGGAGGCAGACAGGCCCGTGGGCCAAATGTGCGCAGGACCTAGAGGAGCGGCCAGGTCCGCGAGACCGACGGGGTCCTACCCGCGTCCTCGTGACGCGTTGGCGGGCGAGCCGCAAATGTGGCCGCGTGGCTGTGCCCCGATTCCGTGCTCCTTGGCAGGTTTCGTTGGCACCACGTGTGGGGTGGGGTGGGAACGGGGCCCCCTTTTGCACTATCTCAGCGTGGGGGAGAGGGAGATTGTTGATGCCTTGGGGGAGGGGAGTGGCTGGCTGGCTTGGGTCCCGCGACGAGCGATCGCACACCGCGACCTCGTCACCGACCGCCGTCCTTCCTGCCTCGGACCCGAGCTCCCTTGCCCGCAGTTCCACCGCTCTCCCTCGCCCGACTCTCCCGATGACACTCTCTCGGCGAGTCCAGAACCAAACTCGCCTCATTCACCTTGCGCTCGCCTTCTTATAGGCTGGCAGGAGCAGCTAATATGCAAATTTTCAGATCAGAATGACCTTGGGGGCGGAGCCACGCTCGCCCATTGGTCGGAGGAAATGGGGGCGTGAATCTCCCCTGATCCTAGAATTTGCATATATCGACTTCACACACACGCGCCTGGAGGCGGGGCCAAGCCGCCCCGCGCTCGCTAATTGGACGGAGAAGAAGTGGGCGTGTAGCGTTTTTGATCCGAGTTTTTCCCTCAAAAAGGCCGCCATTTGCGCTCACGGCTCGGTGCGTTCGGCACCAAATGCCGAACGGGCCCGAGACAGCCCGACGTTCAGTGTTCACAGGTGGTGCGGGAATGGCTGTAGAAGGAGAGAGGTGAAGGTGGTGGAGGGTTTTCGGTGGTGAGGGTTGATGGTTATGGTGCCGTTTGGGAATGGCGGTGATGCGATGATGTGGGTGCGTAGATGGTGGCGGTGGTGTGGTTGTTGTGTGATGGCGGTTGAGACGTGGTTGGTTCAAAATAAAGATAGAACAGAAAAATGGCTAACTCAAAGTGTCGCAGCCCGGATGAATCACATAAATCCCCTCTATACAACGGGTTTGGGCTTACGACACATGCACATAGAGATATCTCACCTGCGGGACCTTTATGGTGAATGCGAATTTCCACAACCGTAACAATATATATATATATATATATATATATATATATATATATATATATATATATATATATATATATATATATGGTGTCCTGAAAAAAATGACATCATTTGAAGCTTGAATATCTAAGTAACTACATGTCCCAGGTAAACGAAAGTAAGTAGGCTTCACGTTGAACAATAAAATATTTTTTTCAAAATTCGAACAAGAAATTCAGAGGGATGTAGATTTTATAACCGTTTTCTCAAAACTTCACAAATGTTCAATATGCGCACCGCCTGACACACCACACGTCAAGTCAGTGGTCCAGCTCCTGCCAAACACGCTGTTGCATGTGTTGCGTAACATTCTCCAGCACCTCAGCGATTCTCTGCTTAAGTTCCTCGAGGATTTTCGGAATAGGGGGGATATAGACCAGTCCTTTCACATAGCCCCATAAAAAAAAAATCACAAGGTGTCAAGTCAGGTGAACGTGGTGGCCATTTCAACAGTACATTGTCATTATCACTGGCACGCCCAATACATCTTCCTTGTAGATTCTCATTGAGATAAGAACTAAACATTCAACTTAGTTTTTACACATTTTGTTAAAATTTGAGATCATTTGAGTGAGAATTAGCTATGTTATTGGACTACGAAATGATGTCATTTTTTTAGGGACACCCTGTGTATATATATATATATATATATATATATATATATATATATATATATATATATATATATATATATATATATATATATATATATATATTGTTACGGATTTCAGAATCTCGTCTGATGAATGCATCCACACATCCAGGTCCTCAGACAGTTATATCCTGAAATGCATGTTCAGATTAGCCCCCATCCCCATGTCTAATGGGATCTTAAATGTGATGCGTTGAGAAGGGTGAAGGATAGATCCCCTCTCTTATGGGAAGCTCTTTTTGTTTTTTCTTTACGACAGACACGTTCACACACATTTCTTTCAAGAGCTCTGAAGCCCGCCCTCATTTTTCCTCAGCAACATTCTTTCGAGAGCTCCGATGCCCACCTTTTTTGAGAGCGCATGGGTCGTCATGGTAGCCGTGCGCCAGTGGGGTGGGGTGAGCTTGGGGCCGACGGCACCCCGCGGAGACGGCCCGGAGATATAAAACGAAAGGGAGGTACGTTCTGAAGAGAAAAGCGTGAGGAGAAAAGCGAAAGAGGAGAAAAGCGGGAGAGAGAAAAGCGTGAGGAGAAAAGGGAAAGGGGAGAAAAGCGAAAAAGAAAAATTACTCCCGGTTGGGGGTGACTGTCATCTGTTTTGACCATATCACATCGATGATTTTTCCAACTTTGAAGACACGTGACTCGATAACCAGGACGAATAAAAAAAAACCGGCCAGACCAAATTTAGATATTGTTCCATTTTATCAGAATCCGAAGAAATTTCGAAGATCGGATTACAAACGGCGGAGGAGATAGATTTCGAAAATAGACGATTTTGCAAATTTGGAGTGGCCTTGACCTTGACGTTCAATCGTGTCAAAAGTCATACCGTCGTGCATCCCTCATCGACCCCTCCCTACATACCAAGTTTCATCAAGATTGAGGTGAATTTTTTTTTTTTGACCGTATCACATCGACGATTTTTACAACTTTGAAGACACGTGACTCGATAACCAGGACGAATTTCAAAAAAATCGGCCTGACCAAATTTAGATATTGTTCCATATTAGAATCCGAAGGAATTTCGAAGATCGGATCATAAACGGCGGAGGAGATAGACTTTGAAAATGGACGATTTTGCAACTTTGGAGTGACCTTGACGTTGACCTTGACCTTCAATCGGGTCAAAGGTCATACCGTTGTGCATCCCTCATTGACATCTACCCATATACCAAATATCAAGAAAATCGGAAGAAAAAATGGGGACGTACGTACGTACTTAGTACGGACGTACGAACATCGAGACTGGTAAGAGATGACCTAAAAAGCGAAAGGAGAGAGGAAATAGCAAAAGGCAAGAGAGGCGAGAAGAAAGCGGGTGTCTGATCAGCGCCAACAACGAGACAATTTGTCCTTCCCACTGCTTGGGCAAGCGAGAGTGTGGTGCGCGTGTGGGTGTGAGCAGCGCCGCCAAGTGAGGCAAGGGTCGGTCAACAACAACACCAAGGTCGAAACCTGCGAAGGACGATCCCGGTGCCCTCCAGACGTCGACTGGCATTCAAGGCTGCTCCTCGAGAGGGTGCACGGCGGGGCTGGGTGCTGGCGACGGACGTGACATGTACGCACGCATTTCAGGACGTTTTCCCTTCACGGACGACTCTCTGGTGAGCGAGACGATTCTTCCCCCCCCCCCCCCTCAATGATCTGTTGGGTACCCATGCCTGTGCTTAGCTCTCTCTAAGTAAGTCAACCCCTGATAAGCATTCCTCTTTATCTCTTTCCTGGCATTTTAATTGATTTTGCTTTGAAATTCATTCTTTATTTACCTCAGCAAATAAAAAGTTATTGTTTTTTATTAATTTTATGTCGATTTTCAACCTGTCTGTGTTTGTCCTTTCCTTCCATTGGTCTAGCATTGTCCGAACCTAGATAGACTGGGAGGTAATTACCACAGATTTGACCAAAATCCTCGGCATGCACCAGCGGTTAAAACGTTCGGCCGCCCTAATTAAAATCCAATCAGATAACATTGCTGCTTTGCCGAGGGTGCACTCCCTGCTCAGGTAACCAAGTGACCTCGAGTTAAACGGAATAATTAGACGGTGAACACTCGAACTCGTGGTTGACTGGGTGGCGTTCGTGGTTCCAAAACAACCCACCGTACCGCAACGTTAATTGTGAACGGTGGCCCCAGGTCCGGCTCCACCAAGGACAACCGGGGATTAATCCCCCTGAGTGACAAGCTGGTGTCTCGGTACCCGTGGCTGCAACAATATATATAAATATATAATGTGTGTATATATATATATATATATATATATATATATATATATATATATATATATATATATATATATATATATATATATTGTTGCGAATCTGGAAGCCATGAGCAGACAACATGCAGGTCCTACAGAACAGTTATATCGGTAAGTATGTGTTTTAGTTAGGGTCCCCTTCCTTTGTTTAATGGGGGAATAAATGTGCATGCGCTGTGAGTTATTTTGATAGTCAGGGTTTTTACATCACTCGCAACAACTATGGCTTCTACATCTACAACTACAACAACGATAACCCTCTGCTCCCAGCATTCTCCGCATGCTCGCTGGTATGCAGGCGTGTTCGGAATTCGTTCGGGGATGGAATTCCATTCCCAAATATGGACATGAACCGATTCGCTTGGCAGCGCGCCAAGTAAGGGAATGCGTCGTGGCCCACCGAGTAGAGAACGGGCCACGCCCGAGCAAACCGCGCCCGAGGACGGGCCCCGCCCGAGCGAACCACGCCTGAGAGCGGGTCACGAGGAGCGAACCGTGCCCGAGAGCGATAAAAGGAACAGAGTGCGTCAGAATCAGAGAGCGAGGGAATCTGCCAGAGCGTCAG
>NC_140961.1:141631055-141638555 GCF_056783735.1 Eptatretus burgeri
GGCCATTCACCACCCGAGCTCCACCACGAACCTCGAGTCCCACACGTGCGACTGGGGACCAAACCAGTGACCATTGTCAGGTGCCGCATCGTGGAGCGATAAAACACCCTTCCTCCGACGGTCAGGTACACCACCGAATTCTGGCCCCCAGCTTGTCTCTCTCCATGGCTGCGAGGGTCCAATAAAGACTCTGGGTTTCTTTTCATTTTGTGTGTGTGTCTGCGTGTGGGTCTGTCTTTAAGTCAAACTGAATAAGTGTTTTTGGATCATTGTAAATACTTCTTGTATATTCGCGTTAAGTCTTGCTTTGTGTCTTCATTTACTGTAAATAAAACTTGTTAGAAATGCCCCCAGTTCCTTTCCGTCCCTTCTTGCATTGGTCCAGCATGGTTCGGATCTGAGTTTAGCCGGGTTTTTATTTCCGATAATCCGTTCATTCCAGCCAGCACGGCTTTGGGAGTTTCCACTCGGCTACACCCGAACCGGAGTTGGTTGTCGGGAGTTGGAACTCTACCGCAGTCGGTAGAGTGACCCGGTTCAAGCAAGACGTGCCGAGGGCATTGTTTCCCCGGTTGTCGAAATCGCGTTGTTAATTCGGTAAATTGGTGATAGACAAATAGACCATACGCTACGTGGTTGAAATATTGGTGACCACGGTCGGTTAAACGACCCACCGGCTCTCGGAGTTATCCGAGTGACGGCCTACAATTCCGGGGAGTTTGGTGGGAGACGACGCAAACCTCCCCCACCTAGTGGTCATTCTCGCCACCGACCCCCGGCCCCCAACAGTTTAGTGTCAGGAGTGGGATTCGAACCCCATGCCCCCACAATAAATTTACAGGACACCAAACGCAACAGTTTGGTGTCAGGAGTTGGGACCTCGAACCCCTCGGCCTCCAGAGAGAAAATTACGGGATTCGGACCAGGGGTGTGCTTGGCAACCCCCCCTCTTTCCTTCCAAAATTAAGAGCATCCAAATTTTAGTAATTCTCAGCACGGACCATGGCGGACCAAGATGGACTGGTATAGGTGGGTTCTGAATTAATGTTAGAGGAACCCATGGCTCAGGGTGACACCTTGCAGGAAGATCCTCCCGTGCAATAAAACCCAGAGGTAGCGTTGGGGGTGGCAGCGGCGGTGCATGAGCTCCCCCTGCATCAAATTCCCCCCTCGAAGGACCGAGCGATCCCTGCCGGTTCCGATCCCGATCGTGGCGGATCGGCTCCACCAAGACCACATGACATGAATCAGTTGGTGGAGATACCAACACATATGCAAAAGGAAACGAATGCGAATCTGCAAAACATGAAAAACGAAATGAATGGAAATATGCAAACACTGAGAGGTGATATGCAGAGCATGGGGACAAGCTTTCAAGAACAAATGAAGGCGGGCCAGGAGGAAATAATGGCGGAGCTGTAACTTCTTCTTCTTCTTTCGGCTGCTCCCGTTCGGGGTCGCCACAGCGGATCATCCGTATGATCCGCATAGTGATTTGGCACATGTTTTACACCAGATGCCCTTCCTGATGCAACCCTGGTCGCCTCTTACGACACAGGGATATGGTACACCTATTTTAACCGGGGTATACACCGACCCAGTGCACTGGTACTCATTTCGCCGACCTCGGAAGGATGACAGGCTGAGTCAACCCCCTGGTGTATTAATTCAGTGGCCCAACGGGGCTTGAACTCGGGACCTTTTGGATCCCAAGCTGCTGCCCTAACCACTGCACCAACACCAGCTGCGGAGCTGTAACGTCTAATTAAAAGAAAGGACCTAGTCGAGGGGAAGTGTGGAGGCTGTTTGGACCGCATTGGAGACGGGCAAGGTCGAGGTGACGAGTGATTCCACGATAGTCACGAGTGAAACCTGTAAATTCGGACAGGTAGAGACACAGAGCCAGGCATTGGGCATCATTAAAGAGGTGACGGAGACGCGGAAATCAAAAGTGGGGGACGAATTGCACGAAACTAAAGAGGAGCACACACAAATAAAACTGGTAAAGGACATTGGGGTTGAGCTTGGGGAATGTGTTGAGACCCAATGCGAGAGTCATGCTCCCTCGAAGCAGGCCGCCGTGACGAGGTGAGTCCGGTAAGGCTGTACGAGGTCGAGCGGATGCATAGTGCGAATGAGCACATGCCGAGCTTGGGGGGTAGAGAAACCCCGGGATCTTTTGGGATAACACGAGCCCCTGATGTGAATGTCCCAGAGTGTGTCAAGATGAGTGCAGAATGCGAATGACATGGAATGTGTGAGTGCATATGAGGAGATGAGACACGGATCGACCCAGACGGGAGACGTGGATCGTGTAACGGATGGGAACGGCGAGCCTAATGGGCCACATGGAACTATTTCGGAAACTGCGCTGGCTCTGCGGGACACTGCATGCGAGGTCCGTGTTTTGCGAACGGCCCAGGCACGCATGACTCCATGGTCGGGAGCCGGCGTTGAAACGTCCCGTGATTGGTACGAAAACACCACGTGGACGGCAAAAATGGCGGCGATTGTGTGAATTTGGATAGCACGTGTCCCCATGTGAGCACGTGCGCAGGGGCCGACGTGCTGTAGGCCGCGAGTGCTGCTCGCGGAACGTGAGGAGCGAGTCCCGATGGCGACACAGCCGGTTCCATCTGCGTGGCAAGCTTCGCAGAGCGGGTCGTGTGCGAGTGACGTCACTGGGAATCGCGCAGCACGAAGGCCAGGTGAGAAACACACGGCTCACATGGTGGATGGCTCGGAAGCGGACGTGTAATGCGATCGACGGGGCGACGTTACGCTTCCAATTATCGGCCAAACGGAAGAGACGAGCAAATTGCAAACCGCTGCCCTGGCGATGCAAGGCCTACCGAGCCTTTGCATGAGTACCCGATCCCTGGCCAGGATGTAGCGAACATCCTCATCGTTGGGCAAAGGAGCACTAGTTAGTGGAAGGGTTTAGCGTTTGTTAGACCGGCCTCATGGGTATGAACAGTCCTCCATGGGGCCTAGTGGGATCAGTTGGAGGGAATTTAGGATAGAATTTAGAAATGGATTGGAGACTTGGACAGACATGGAACCTGTAGTGGGGACGTAGCTTAGTAATATAATTAAATGGAGCATGCATTAGTATAAGGGATGACGAGGGGCACGAGCTAGTTAGGGGGACGTAGCGAGTCGAGCATCAGTGTGATGTGAATTGAAAAAAATAAAAATAATGTACAATCAGTGAATGTGGGTCAGTGGGCCCGAGTGTGAGTGGAGTGAATGTGGAATGCATGGTGCGAATGAATGATTGGGGGGAGGAGTGAATCCCACGCAAGGGAACCCGGGGTTAGTGTAATGTTAGTTAGTGGGTTAGTTAAATTAACCTAAACGGATGTCGGTTTGTTGTTGGTGTGAACGAAGGCACGAAACCTTTTTGTAGGGTGCAGGAGTCTATGACCGGCTGGGAGCGTGATTGTGGGAATGTGCGCACTGAGTAGAGGGCCCCCTGGGTACCAGAGTAGTCGGCCAGAGTAGGCCATAGTTCCAAAGGACCGAGTTAGTGTAATGGGCACGGGCAGTCCACGGAAACGGGACCCGGAGCACCAAAATGCCACGTGGGCATTGAAGGGGACACTGCCAGGGACATTCCCCACGTTCATACGGTAGGCTCGGAGACAGCCTCAGCGACCCGGGGGTGTCATAGTTCGAGTTAGGCAGATGGGTATCCCTGCCAATGGAGCCACGCTGCCCAGCCACGAAATTGTGCAAGAGCACGAGTGAAAATTTTTGTTCCAGGCCCAAAGTAATAACGAACACCAACACAGGCGATGGGAATCATGGTTGCTGGAACGAATAGTTTAAAGAGACAGGCGTGTTGAAAAGGCCCGGGGATAGATTAACGTTTAATAAATGGTAGGATAGATAGAAAACGTGTCCCCTTCGCACAATCCATCCCTTCGCTGTTCGTAGGCCACTGGACTCACCTTGGGAGATTGCTGAAATCTGAGGGAGTTATTCTGAGGCTGCATTGGGCCTCGAGACAGATTCACTTGTCTCTTCCTCAATCCCCTCCAAAAAAGGATCTTATGGATTGGGGATAAACGGTTAGGACAGGTTAGCCAGCCAAAGACGATAAGGGGGCTCAGGACAAACGTCATTATAAAAATAAAAATAAAAAGATAAAACAAAATAAATAAATAAAATAAAAAATAGTCGAAATTTCGTTGTTCTTTTTTTGTTGCAAACTAATGGGGGTGGGTATGGACAAGGACAGGCAAAGGCGATAGGTTGGGGGGAGACCGTAGGGTAGGTCCGAGCCCGTTTTCAGACCGGCCGGCGCCACCACACTCCCTCCACAACCTCACGAGACCAGACCGAGGCCGGCCAGCTTCGTGTGCCGACCTCCTCTTGTACTGCATCTTGCCTGGTCTGCGTTTGCCATGCCATGCCATGCTTTGCCTGCCTTTGCCTTGCCTCCACACCTGCCCATTCCTTTGTTTGCATTGTCATTCAACCCTCACCATGTGCTCCAGGACCACCTCTGGAAGTGTTTTGCAAGGGCTGCCCTGCAGGCAGCCACATTCCCGGGGACTGCATTTGAGCAGCCTGGATATCTCCTTGTTGTTGCATGAAGGTCAGTTCTAATGGACCGGGGACTGCACTGAGCAGCCCGGAGATCCTGGTGCATAAAGGCCAGTTCAAATGGCCTGTGAGACTGCATATGGCCTGCCGTGTTGGGGTGAGTTGCCTCCAGCAGCCAAAAGAAAAAAAAGAAGAAGAAGAATTAAATGACCAACAAGGGACCTTTGATGGCCCTAAAGACGTCTGACCATCAACACCTACTGTGCACTCACCCACAAATGTGGGTATATATATATATATATATATATATATATATATATATATATATATATATATGTGTGTGTGTCAGGCCATCAGATCTTGCCATTCCTCCAAACTGGATGAACAAGCAGGAGGAGACTGATCAGAGAGGCCGCCAAGAGACCAATGGCAACTTTGAAAGAGCTACAGGCCTTTATGGCAAAGACTGGTCACTGTGTGCATTTGACAACAATATCCCAAGCACTCCACGAGTCTGGCCTGTACGGTAGGATGGCAAGGAGGAAGCCATTATTGAAAAAAACGCCCATCTTGAGTCCCGTTTGAGGCTTGCAATAAACCACTCCGGAGATTCTGAAGCCACGTTTCAAAAAGTTTTGTGGTCTGACGAAACCAAGATGGAACTTTTTTGCCTGAATGCAAAATGTCACATTCAGCACAAACCAAACACAGCACATCACCCAAAGAACACCATCCCTACTGTGAAGCATGGTGGTGTCAGCATCATGTTATGGGGATGTTTCTCATCAGCAAGGAATGGGGCACTTGTCAGGATAGAAGGGAAGATGGATGGAGCAAAATACAGAAAAATCCTTCGAGCAAAATCTGCTGCCTTCTGCAAGAAAGCTGAAATTGGGACAGAAGGTCACCTTTCAGCACGACAACGACCCGAAGTACACAGCCAAGGCTATAATCGAGTGGCTAAGGAACAAGAAGATAAATGCCCTTGCATGGTCTAGTCAGAGCCCCGACCTAAATCCAATCAAGAATCTGTGGCGCGACTTGAAGATTGCTGTCCATCATCGCTCCCCACACAACATGACTGAGCTTGAACAGTTTTGTACAGATGAATGGGCAAATATTGCCCAATCAAGGTGTGTAAAGTTGGTGGAGACCTATCCCAACAGACACACAGCTGTAATTGCTGTTAAAGTTGCTTCCACCAGGTGTTAACTCAAGTGGTGTGGACTCTTATCCAACCAAGATATTCTCGTTTTGTGTTTTTAATTAATTTTCTGAAATGTGTGGGATTAGTTTTTCACTTGGACGTTGTGGGTTACGATGTGTAAAATGAAGGTGGGAAAGTCTGATTTAATGAAATTTAATTCCAGGCTTTAAGGCAACAAAAGGTGAAAATTTTGAAAGGGGATGTAGACTAAGTCAGTGTAAACTGTCTGGAATAGATGACAAAATAAATAGCTCATTTATATCTGAGTGTTCCAAAGAAGCCAAATGTCATTGGTGATGTGATGCCGGGCTTCGTCCTTCGACCATCTACAATATGGATTCCATTCGACGTTGTAAGACGTGCATGGCTGAAGGTGATATGACTGCCCACCTTGTGTGGGATTTTCGAGGTGGCACTTTTGTTGCACTATCTTATTTAGAACATTGTCCATGATTTTAAAAGTCAAGCTGCCAGAGTTATGGATACATACTGGACTGATGGTGTGGAGATAGTACAGTCAGTCTTCAATCCAGGGATAAAGGCAGGTGGTGTACCACCATGTCATGTATCCCTACCTTTGATCCTTTCTTCCCAACCCTCGTGTAATTACTGTTTTTTTTCCCTGCTCCAGTTCATTTCCCTGCTTCTGTCCAACTGAACCCACTGTTGAGGATGCCTGCCTTTTTGCTTTGTCATCTCACTGTTCCATGAACTTTGACTGCTTCCTTCCTTCCTTTTTCGTGGGCAGAAGGCCGATTTGTGGACACTTGGGCTCAGGGGGAGGGAGGCCGGGGGTCCACCGGGGGCCATGATACTGGCCGTGGCCATGTACCAACCAACAAAGGTAACGAGAGGACCACGTGGAGGTGAGTGAGACTGATGTTGTGGGAAGAAGCAAGTGGCGGCTGCGGGGCCAGAGGAGCCATTTCGAACAAGCGTGCAGTGTCCGTCCGAGACGCTTTTTCCAGAGCCACGTGGACCTGAAGTGGCATCGCTTGAAGATCGGCCTCGGGGGCGAGCAGGAAAACACGGAACGGATTACCCGTGCTGATGGACCGGCGGTTGTCCGAACGCCGTACTCGAGCTTGCCGACGTGCTCGCTGGATAGCCTTGCGCTGCTGTAGTTGGAGATTCCTTTTAATGCGTGATTGAAGCAGGTGTGGCCGTTTGATGAGCGGACGATGAATTCCCGAAATGATTCGGCTTTCCTGCGATAAACCGTCATCCCTTGCGAACATTGAATCCAAGAGAAAGTATTGCGCGCGGTGCACTTTATTTACAAGTAGTATGACGACATTTGGTGCTGTGGATCTGGCACCGAGTCGTGTTTGGGGTGAGTTCCGAAGAATGGATAATCCATTCCGGGTTTTTCTCCTGGCCTCGCCCACCAGCTCTCTTTTCCTTCCCGATTCCTCCGCCCCCCCCCCACAATGCGTTGCCCTGTCCCCGCCCCTTCTCCCCACCTTGAATCGCCCTCAGTAACTCCCACTCTGAGGCCATGGCGGCGGCGGCGGCGGCCGGGACGGGCGGCCGAGCGGATAGCGGACGCGCCGACAAGGGAGCTCAGGCTCTGCTCGCACTGCGCTCCGCACTCTGTCTGCAGCCGGAGGAGGCGGACGTGGACGCGGACACCCCGGCCCTGGCTCGCCTTGTGGGCCGCGGCGTGGAGTACGTGGTGCGGCGGCGTCGGGTGTGTATCGGACGGAACTCGAGCCAGGGCGCCGTGGACGTGAACATGGGGG
>NC_140961.1:141643555-141731055 GCF_056783735.1 Eptatretus burgeri
CTGTGTCTCTCTCTCTGTGTCTCTCTCTCTCTCTGTCTCTCTCTCTCTCTCTGTGTCTCTCTCTCTCTGTGTCTCTCTCTCTCTGTGTCTCTCTCTCTGTGTCTCTCTCTCTCTGTGTCTCTCTCTCTCTGTGTCTCTCTCTCTCTGTGTCTCTCTCTGTGTCTCTCTCTCTCTGTGTCTCTCTCTCTGTGTCTCTCTCTCTCTCTGTGTCTCTCTCTCTGTGTCTCTCTCTCTCTGTGTCTCTCTCTCTGTGTCTCTCTCTCTGTGTCTCTCTCTCTGTGTCTCTCTCTCTCTCTCGTCACTCTCCATTGTCACTCTCCATTGTCACTCTCCTTTCTATCAGTTGTCTGTACAAGATGGAAAGAAAATTATTTTTCCATTTCATTCATTTTTTTGGCTTCGACTGTGCATTGAGGGCTGGCAGGATGGCTTGGAGGTGTGCACACACCCCTCTAAGCTTCCTCGTGTGGGTTTGAATCCTGACCCAGCTATGAACCACCATCCTGGTGTTTCACAAGCATGGTGATTCATCAATGTGTGTGTGTGCCGTCCCTCGGATGGACGTTAAACTGGACGTTCCGCCTGCCAGCATTAGTTGGTGGACGTAAAAGATCCCACGGTGTTCTTCACGAAGAGCAGGCGGACTATCACCGGCATCCTCAACAAATTACAAATTCCTGCCCTAATTACTGCTGGGAAAGCAATGGCAAACCACCCAAGATAACGGCTTGCCAAGAAACTGCTTCGACGCTCTCTAAACGGGTGTGCTACATCGGAATCGTAAGACCTTGCACCTGAAAGCACCGACCGTGCGTCGGTTACACCGGGGCGATTCCGCAGTTGGAATGTGCTCGTTCGTCGTGTGGACCTTCGAGATGACATGACTCACAGCTCACTGGCAATGCCACTTGCACCGCCTGCTTGGCTATCCGTTTAGCGTCTCGCTACGTCGACTCTCTTGGAGCACCGTCTCTCGCGCGTCGTCACCGCATTGTCGATACTCGCTTGGTTCCTCGACCTCATTTGAATCGTAATATCCGATAGGTAGAGGAGCCCCTCTTTGTGAGCACACATCGAGTACTTTGAGTGCTCCCCCAAAACTTGCGGTGTAAGTACACATGCCATGGTTCGTACGATCTGTCGAGCTTGCTTGTAGGTGCTACCTGCAGTACAATAACAAGGGGGCAATCCACATAAAATATTCCTTTATGTGCAAATATTTTCCAATCTTTTTACGTCCGCCCCTTATATACTCTGTATGATCTGTTTGCGACCCACATTTCACACCTACGTCCTCTCAACCACGTTTCCTGCACAGTCTTCCCCCTACACACCTGACTCCTCGATCCCCCGCTTTCCTTTCCTCTTCTTCCTTTCCTCAGTTCCCCACCTTGAACAGGTACCATTTTAGATCTCCCCAACCCAAAATGATAGCTCCGATTACCTCAAATGGCCAGCATGGTAAGCCGATGCTGCTCAAAAATTGATGCTCGATTAGTTTGCAATAGTTCGTTCGACTTCAATGGTGGGGGGGGGGGGGTGCCTGCATGAAGAGCGAGAGTAATGCCCTCAAAGCCCGTTTCAATGTCATGTGGAACGAGTGAGGTGACTGTTTATGCGATCTGGTGACGTACCTGGTGCATTGAAAGCTCGCGGTGGGATTTGTCCACAAGGATTTGTCTGTGCACGTCGCTCGGACAGAATTACTCGATTATGGTTCAATGGATGGCGGCATTGTCTCGTTCATCCTGATGTTGAGCTGTCAGAGTTTGCACGCATGCGACGTGTGAGTGAAGCTTGTGAAGCGCACCTGGTGCATTGTTTTGATGGAAACGGCCATCTTGTCCAAGTTTATTCATTTTATTTTTGTGATTTGGACCACCATCGTGTATGTCGTGTTATGTGTCCCACAATGTTGCACTTGTGTGCCCGTTCAATCCTTCGTTGCCTGCTTGCAGCTGGACATGGTCTTCAACTTTTCCAAAGAAGTCATGGGGCAATGATTACCTCCACCACCAAAAAGGTGGATGGAAGTTATGCTTTCAGCATGTCTGTCTGTTTGTCTGTCTGTCTGTCTGTCTGTGAGCATGATATATCAAGAAGTTGTGGACAGTTTGGGTGTGTGACGAGGACGAATTGATTCGATTTTGGTGAAAAATCCGGATTGGGAAACGAAGATGTGAATTATTTAATTTTTGAAGTGATTGTCCACCGTTGAGAGGTATCGAGCGAAAAAGAATATCGAGCACTATACTTCAAAAAGTTATGGACAAGTCATGACAAAACTAGGTGGATGAGTTGGTTAGGGGACTAGAGCAAGCCGATGAGATTTTGGGGGTCTAGATCCGTGGGATACAAAACGTGAACTGTTTCGCATGGCGGAGGTAAGCGCTTCAACGGATGCCGTTCTCGTTGATTGATAAATGTTTTGTTTTGTTTTCAGTTTCGGTGTTCACTCTCTCGTCCCTATCATGTCCTTTGTGACGTCACTCGACACCCTTCTGTTATGTCATCTTGCAATAACTGCATGCAGTGGTCACGTGGCATACAAACAAAGATCAAGCAAGCCACATGTTATGTTTGTTACCTGACCCATTAATTATATATTCTTCGACGTTCTGGTATTTGTGACTAAGACGTGGCAGTAATAATGGTTTTGAGAAGCATGCTCAGGAAAACCTGCCCGTCGCAGCGAACGCTTTTTCAAGAGAATGTTCCACTGGGTGTTTGAGTGTGTTCGAGACCTTGCGTTTTTGCTTGCTGTCGTTTATCCCTTATTACCTCATCTGAGGTTGCTGTTCAAACTGTGGTTAAATTGTGGAAGCTTGCCAAGAACGCCTGGGCCCGGTCTATAATGGGAAATCGGGTACCGAGGCTTCATGTCGCATCTGAGACTTGAGAAGGATACTGGGCTAATCGTCACCCGTAGTTGAGCGATGGAGGTTTGTTGCGAGCTGGTCCTACCTGTACCATTTGATTTCAACTCTCGGGGATTCCGCTCTGCTGTTGTTGTACCCCCCCCCTAATGCAAGTCAGGGTCCAAATCATTCCCACTAGTCCCTGCTGCCCGGATTCATTCGGGCATGGTCATAGCACCGATTGGTCCTCATGGACTCCCTCTTGTCTCTCCTCTCTCCTCTCTCTCCTCTCTCTCTCTCCTGGATTCACGAAGGTGGGGGAACACAATCTTTGGTGTGGGGGATCTCTCGGTCGCTCATGGGTAATTGATTGGCTATCTTCCTGCCACTGGTCTGTATCCGGTGCTATATTACAACAACATCAACAACAACAACAGCAGCCTTTTGATTAATATTGATTGAACATTATCCTTTTGTGTTGATCTTTGAGAAGGATTGAGATCCTCTAATAATGTGGCCCTTCGTGACTTGAAGCGTTCCCTGAAGTCGGCAGACGATGCTCGCTGAAATGTAAACAGTGCAATGAGCTTTGCCTCGACTCGACGACTTGAACGCTTGGGGCCGTGTCTTATTTGGGACCACGTAAATAAACCCTGCCTGCATTCGTGACATTCTTCGTCAAACGCGCCTACGTGTCCAAAACGACGACGAGGCATTTTCAAGGTCCTCGTCTGCAAATGCATCATTGTTTAAGCCGCCATCGTCGGTGGTGGGGTGACCATCAATGTCATCACGTTCCTTTGAACAAATCGAGTTGTTACGACGTAATAAAATGATGCTGAAGTGTATTGCCCGGCTGCATTGCTTTTTGCAGATGCGAAGAGCTTCATTTATCCCTCCTTGATGTGTCTGGTGTGATGGGATTCGTTGCTTGCGCGGACGTCGAGAGTCCGACGATGCAGCGGAGAAGCGCCATTGAGGATTGGCAGACTGCTCACGTATTAACTTGCTTAAAATTCCATGACCTCGAACGTTGTAGAATGTCACTTGAAACGTATTGCCGTCCAAAGCAAGAACGAGACGGACCCCCTCGTCAAGAATGATTTCCTTATTCCTTGGCGTCAGTTCATATCTGCATTGCTGACATGTTGCAGCGAGGCTTCCGTGGCATCTGCTTTTGTCATTGTCGTGCACGTATCAAAGCTGAACATCGTTGCACCAAGTCAGTGTCAGTGGAATGAATTGAGGACAATGTTCTACATATTGATATCACAATTAATCGAAATAAAGAAATGCATCGTGGGAGTTGAAAGCTTCTGTTCTTCGTCTTCTGTCATTACGTGGACCATCGCATTTGAACACTTTATCGGGTGGAGTGAATTGTGCACTGCGTGCTGTCGTTCACGCGATGTCTAACATGCTAATAACTTGTTTCGTAATTCAAGACCCGAAGATCCGTCGTACAAAGTCCTTCCTTGGCACACCTGAACTCCTATCCACTTACAGGGCCTTCATCTGTAGCTTGATGGAGTGCTGCTCTCCCCTCTGGGCTGGCTCCCCCGCCCCACGTCTTGCTCAGCTTAATGCCGTGGAAACCGAGGCCTTCAAGCTTATTGGAATCACCTGTGATGCTCCGGCGCATGCTCCCGTACCTGAGACCTGACCTGTGACGAAGCCGAGTCTATGGGCTTATCATTTCCCCCAATCGCAAACTGGTCGGTGGTCTCTCTGTCTTCTGCCTCCTTTCTGGTCTTGCACCCTTTTCTCTTTCCATGCTTTGTCCCTCCCCTACCCCCCAAGTTGCTGTAGGGTTGCTTTGTCTTTTTCTCTCCAATCAAAGCAGATGCTTTTGGTGTCCCTAAATATGTTTGTGCATCTTTGAGGTCTAATATTGCTTTGTAAGGCAAAGAATTTCAGAATGAAACTTCTTCTTCCTCTTTAGTGGCCACAATTATTCCCACGTTATTGTGGGGTTGGCTGGGGGTAAGCTTGGCTCAAGTCTTTCACGAACCAGCTGGCCAGGACTGACGTTCGGTTAAAGTTGGAGCAGGAATTTGTAATTTGTTCTGGGTGCTGCAGGCAATAGTTTGCTGACACTTCACAAAGGACATCGTGGGATCTTCAACGTCCACGAACTAATGTCGGCAGACTGGACGCCCAGCTTAATGTCCATTCGAGGCACGGCACACACGATGAATCGGCCTGCTTGTGAAACACCGGGATGACAGTTTATAGCCAAGTCTGGATTCGAACCCAGGCTAGACGGCTTTGAAGCGAGTGTGCTGTTGGCCATCCTGCCAGCCCATTGAGAATGCTACTTACTTCTTGCAGGGAATTGAACATGAAACTACATTGCAGGTTCAAATAGTGGATTTTCAGATGCTAAACCGTGATGCTTTCTCAGATAGGTGTTCAAACCGCAGGTTGTAGGTACAGTGGTGTATTTGTGGAAGGAGATGCGTAGTGAAGCTTTTTATGGCCGAAGTGTCTCCGACCTGCGTTTTAGCCAACCTTTCTGGTTCTACAGCTCGTATGCACATAGTTTGTGGTTGTATTTCTTCAACCAGTTGCTTCGTCATACACGCAATGTTCATTCATGTTTTTGAGGCATTCCATTCAGTTTGACGCATTGTGATTGCCTTTTCTTGCTCGGGTCTTAATTATCACGTTATCGGATTTTGTTTTGTGTCCTTAAATTTAATATGAATTTGTTGAGGACCACCTGTTCGCTAGCCCAAGTTTATTACCTCCGCCACCGAAGGTGGACAGAGGTTATGCTTTCCCCCTGTCCGTCGGTCTGTCTGTCTTTGTGAACAGGATATCTCTAAAAGTTGTGCACGGATTTGGCCCAAATTTTGTGGTCAGGTTGGGTGTGTCACATGGACGAAATGATTCGATTTTGGTGAAGATCCGGATCTGGATACTGTAATTTTTAAAGTGA
Source organism: Eptatretus burgeri (assembly GCF_056783735.1). Taxonomy (NCBI): domain Eukaryota; kingdom Metazoa; phylum Chordata; class Myxini; order Myxiniformes; family Myxinidae; genus Eptatretus; species Eptatretus burgeri. The sequence goes on from NC_140961.1 coordinate 141,649,355, forward strand.
TTCTTCACCATTGAGAGAGAGAGAGAGAGGGCCAAAAACGATATATAGTGATGATATCTCAAAAAGTTGTGGACGGATTCGGTCAAAACTTGATGGACAAGTTGGTTAAGTGACAAGAACAAGCTGATTCGATTCTGTTTCAGGTCCGGATTCAGATCCGACCTATCATTGGGATTCTAATTGTAAACTGTTCAGCCTGGCGGAGGTATACCCTCTACCCGGTAGAGTCTACCGAGTGCCTTTCTAGTTTTGTTTTAGTTCTCCATCTGACTTGTTTTTCTTTTTACCTTTTTTAAAAAAACATTTTTTATTTTTTCGAGCGATAACATTGGGGCTCATGGAAGAGGGGGTGTGGGGGTGGGGAGGGGTTATGCAGGGTATGAAGTGATAGTGCAGCGGTTCACTTGACACAATAAGCAAGGGAATGAATGAACAATCAAATGGGAGTGTGGGCAGGAAATGCAGCAACCTGCAAGTTATAGGGTGGGGTTAGGTCGGGTGAAAGGGGGCGAAAAATATGGGCGATGACGCAAATTATGTACAGTGTGCCTGAAGTCCTGGAGGGAAGAGTGGGATGTAACGGCCTCAGGAAGGTGCTTTCACAAATGGGGCAGAGAAGAGGGACAAAAGAGTTGAGGTGTGCAGGAAACCTGCTTTATGGTAGTTTAATTAGGAGGGGATTACTGTAAAATACGCGTACACCCTCAAAGAGCAGGGAAGGCTTGGAGATCTTAGAAAAATGCAGCTCAGGTCGTTAGACCGTGGGAGTGATGGTAAACGGAATGAGGCCACCGACCTGCCTGCGATGTGAGACCATCAGACCATGTTCTTCGGCCTCGTAGGCATCGAGGGAGATTTAAATATGTCATGCTGAGACCTTTTCAGTTCAGAACCCTTTCTGTTTACTTACTTTTGAGAGTTTTCCCTTGAAGGTAGCATTTTGAATCCATCCATCCATTGGTACCATACTCTGCACAGAGCGTTGCTGCTGCCTAAGCAGTCTCCTTAGCTATTGGGCACGATCCTGGACGGGTCGCCACTCCGACACAGTGTACCAGCAAGCTGGCACTCATTTTGCTGACCTCAGAAGGATGACAGGCTGAGTCAACCCCACCTGATAATAATTCAACAGCCAAGCAGGATTTGAACTCAGGACCCAAGGATCCCAAGCCCACCACTCTCTCCATTAAGCCAACACCAGGCAGAGCATGTTGAATGTTTTCATTTTTTTAACCTCCAATATTTGTGTCCAAGGGCATTTCTGCTGAATTTCCCTTTTGGTTGGTCGCAAACAAAAATGAACTCCTTAAACAAACCTATCTAATTATTCCTCCACAAGCATTTTCTTATCTCCATACCACATGTTGTTTATGTCTCCGAGCTGTTTTCTTTTTCTGAACTTGTCATCCTTTTTGTCATTGTGTGTACTTTGTGAGCCGAGTTTTTGACACCGGTGTTTAGGTTTGTGTTTTCATTGGAATATAAACGAGGACGGTGCCTTCTGTCACGCTAGTTGCTGTAAGAGGGTGTTGGAACATTCCGTATGAAAAATGATAATTTTTGACAAATTACCTCCCACTCCCTTCCCCACTTTATTTACAGGCTACTATCCCTGTCAACCTCGTTTCCCTTTTCTGTCCTCCCTTCCCTTTCATATCCCAAAGCTTACCTTTTAATTTTTCTCAAATTCAACAACCGAGCATGCTCCTTAAATCCCAGGAATGCCGAAAAGATCTTTAAGCACCACTGACATTATTTTTTTTTTCTCTCCAGGGCTGGCAGCACGGCCTACACGCAGAGGTACACATACTCGCCTCCAAGCTGTCTAACCTGGGTTTGAATCTCGACCCAGCTATAAACCGTCATTCCGGTGTTTCACGTGCAGATTCCTCAATGTGTGTGCCGTCCCTCGGATGGACGTTCTGTCTGCCGGCATTAATTGGTGGACGTTAAAGATTAGAAAAGTAGGTGAGCTATTGCTGCCCGAACCCAAGTCGAGCGTCGGACCTGGCCAGCTGGTTCATCAAACATTTGGGCCAAGCTTCCCGCTGCCAATCGCACAAGGGCGTGGGAATAAGTGTGGCCATTAAATAAGATGTTATTTTCCTGTAGCCTTGCAACGTCCATGTGATGAACAAAGTTGCGCAACACGACGCTCTGTGAGCGTGCTCGCATCGTCCTGGCTGTAAGCGGCGTGCGGTTTGTGACTCGATGCACGTTTCAAAGCAAAGAAAGTTTGACTATTGAAAGTTGCATAGTTGCCTTGAGGAGTATTATCTCCGAGGCGAAGAAAGATGCCCATCCTTTCTTTATTGCGTTTGGACTTTTCTCAACGATGCCGAGCACAATGTGCAACTTGTGCTTGATGCAAACGAACACAAAGATTGTAATGCCGACGAGCGATTCTTCAACTAGATTTTTGTTTTGCATTCACTCTGAACTTTTCGAAACTTGCATTTTTAGTTTTTTTTGAAAATATATATATTTTTTTTTAAAAAGAACAATCCCTGCATGGTCAATTCATTGCGCACCAGGTCTTCGTTCGTATGCAGCGCACGGCTGTGGTGTGGCATCGCTGGCTGAAGGTTTGGCTGTGTCACTGACACAATGCCCCTGTAGGTCAAGGCAGGATGGAATTTGTTCAGAGTGCCGGCGATAGCTCGTCTACACTTCGCGAAGGACACCGTGGGATCTATGACGTCCACCGACAAATGCCAGCAGACGAGACGACCACTATAACGTCCATCCCAGGGGACGGCACACACACTGATTAATCATCCTGCCTGTGAAACATCGGGATGACAGTTTATAGCCGGGCCAACATTCAAACCTAGGTTAGACAGCTTCGAGGAGAGTGCACGTACCTCTAGGCCACCCTGCATGGTAAAAGGCCCTTAATATTGGTCTCATTGCAAACACGAAAGTTTCGTCCCCTTTAGTATAAATTCCGGTGGCTTCACTTGTGGTTGTTGCTTGGGAACCGTGTTGCTGTGCGGTTTTGCTCGTGCACTGTCGTTGACCCGTGTGCACGGTTCATCCCGGCGGCGTCTGATTCGCTCCCGATGGCGTTGCCTTGGCCGTGCTTGGTCACATTTCAGAGAGTCACAATGGCTTGTGTTGTCTGGCTGGCTTGGCCCTTTGACCTGTCAGTGGAAGGGGCACATCCGTGGCTGGGATGCAGATACCCTGTCGTAAGCCTGATCAATAGAAATCCGATAATGCCTTTCCACTCTGTCGTCCTCAGTTTATTGGGAGGCGTGCGGAATGGGACGAGAATGCGCTGGAGTTTGCCTTTTTTTCATGCAGTTTGCATGGTATTACGTGGATGAGGGTTGGGGAGTGAAAGAAACTGTGAATTGTGTGGAGAACTTTGGAATCATGGCTAACGGGGTGGCCCAGAAATTTAATACCAGCCTTTTGAGCTCTGTAGTCTGGGTTTATTTCCCAACCCGATTATAAACTGACTCCCTGACGCTTCACAGGCAGGACATTGCACTGATCAGTGAGTATGCCTTCGGGTGGATGGATATTAAGCCGGGTGTCTTGTCTTCTGGTATTAGTAGACATTAAAGATCCCATTAGTTGAAAGGCTTTAGCAAAGAATTGTCGATTATCGCCTTTACCCCGCAAAGTTCCAAATTCCTTTCTTGACATGCAAGGGGCACTGCATCAATGGCACAGCTGCGCTCCAATCAATGTTGCGATGAGCAGCCAGATGCTACACATGAATGAATGAATCAAATGGTGTTTGCATCTGTATTTACGTGATTGTTGATGTTTCATACTCTTTACAGAGCGCTGGTGTGGTCGGAGCAGTTTCTTGGCAAGGGTTTATACTAGGTGGTTTGCTCTTGTCTTCCCGGCATTGTTTGTCCAAGCCCTATCCTTTTAAATGTTGTGCGTCAAACAATGAAGCGGCACATACCGTTAAATTTTTTTTGGAATGACTCCGCTCGGGGTCTGTAAGGTCAGTGGTTCAAACCCCATCAGTCTCTCTAACCACAACACCACTAAGTCTTGTTTGCATCTCTATACGTTGCTTTAAGTTTTAAAAAATTTGCACTCGTCCTGTATTTATGAAACAAACACACTCTTCAAATCATGAAGTTTGTTTTATTGCTCTCTTTCATTTACATTCTGAGATTTTTTTCACTTTGAAGTTTCTACTTCTAAGTGACCTAAGCCATGCCCTTCCACTAATCGTAGTGATGTTCCATGAAACTCATCAGCCCATATCCCCCACAACGTGGGGGGGGGGGGCAGGGTTTTGCAATCACTTGTGTGTGTGCATCTGTCCGGGCCATTACGTTTTTATTTTTAACCACTTCAGCTTTTGTTATCAAATTCTCAACAAAGCTTTATTATGAGAATATGGAGAAGACAAATTAATAATCTGGTCAAAAGGTCAAATGCCATCATCACATAACTGTTAGTTTTCATCCAATTGACCTGAAATTTTAAATACCATTTGAGCTTTTATCAAATTTTCAACAAAGCTTTATTATGAGAATATGGAGAAGATAAATTATGAATTTGGTCAAAAGGTCAAAGGTCAGCATCACATAAAGTCATCAATTTTCATCCAATTGATCTGAAATTTTAAATACAGTATAGTATGATGTGAGCTTTTCTCAAATTTACAAAGTTAAAGTTTGACCACTAAATAATATTAAAATTTCATGTCTTTTTTTTTTATCAACCGCTGTCACAATGTGAACCCAATGGGTTCACGGGTCATCTAGTACAGTGCTTCTCAAACTATCTGATGTGGCGGACTGGCAGGTTTTTTTTTTTCCAATGTGCCAGGGACCGGTACCACATTTGTGCCGTATTATTACTTGTTTATGATCCGAGAAAATATTGTTTGAACATCCGTAGTAATATTAATTTATACCGGAAAAATATTCAAATAATATGGAATAGGCAAAGCCGAGAAGCGAACGTACATTCGCTTCTGACTTTACATAAAACTTGTTCACAACTGTATACTTGCCAAATATGCCGTGGTACGTGTAAGCGCTGCACAGCTGATGATTTTGACGTAATTTCCGGTTACTTCGGCCTGGATTCGGGATCAGCGAGCAAATAATGTAAATCACGATTAAAATTTTTTTTTTTATGATGCGGGAGATATCTTTATTAAAATTAACTTTGGGGAAAAAAAGTAATTGAATAATTAAACGATCACTTCTGGTCAAGAATAAAAGAAATTAAAAGTTCCAGAAAGAGTTTCAAATTCACTCCCGGTACTGTTAAATACAAAATAAACACTTTCGGAAGTATAAAATTAACTTTTGGAAAAAAAATCATTGAATAAATAAATAAACACTTCCGGTCATGATCTCCCGGCATGCATCATTCCCCATGACAAAAACCGGAAACAAAAAAAACGGGAGCAAAAGGGTCATAGCCAACGACACTGATTCACAATTGCCAGGGTATTTTGTTGTTTTTGTTGTTTCCTATTCTCTCATGTGCACGCGTTAAGTAATATTCACAAGATATAAATAAAACCCAATCGTGTTTATACACCACGCAGCGTTTAACAACAACCGGAAGCAAAAGGTCATAGCTTACGACACGGATTCCAAATAGCCAGGGGTATTGTGTTGTTGTTGTTTCCTATTCTCTCACGTGCACGCGTTAAGTATGAAGCTCACTGCGTTCGCTATAATGAATATAATAAAAGTTGACACTTTTTATATATATATATATATATATATATATATATATATATATATATATATATATATATATATATATATATATATATATATATATAGACCTCTCTCGTGTTTTGAATTTGTCGGCTTAAATATATTATTTTTCAAGATTTTATACATTACATGTTATATATTATGATAAGGTGAAACTGGAAACTCGCTGCGGACCGGCAGTTCATGACTCGTGTACCGGCACCGGTCCGCGTACCACCACTTTGAGTAGCACTGGTCTTGTATACATACATATATATATATATATATATATATATATATATATATATATATATATATATGTATGTATGTATGTTCCTGAAATACAGCGAAAACGGTGCACGATAGCCAAAATTTTTTGGGCCACCTTCCTCACCATTCTCCTGTGGTGTGCAGTATCAAGTTTCGTTCAAATCGGGCAACGAAAAAAATTGTTAAAAAATCAATTCCCGATGCAGTCAAGTTTTGGTATGACGATCCATAAAGCGCAAGGACAAACCACGGAGTATGTTTTGATATACCTCGAGAAACCGGTTGGCCGAACGATGACTCCTGAGGTATTATGCTGAAATGTTCCTCAAATTAAAGTTTGACCACTAAATAATATTAAAATTTTGTATATATATTTTTTTTTCATCAACCGCTGTCAACGGGTTCACGGGTCGTCTCGTAAAGTATATTTTTGTCTTTTCTTTTTCGGCATCTCTTAGAAGTTACTTCTGGATGAACTGTTGTAGTCCACCTGGATACTTGCAGATAAGTGGAGGCAACTGGACATTTATTTTGTATTTCTTTTGAATACAAAGTCGAGGCTCGTAGAAGTGCAAGTACACTGAACAGATCAGAATGCAACTTGAGAAAAGGGGGAAGCACCAACAGCAGGGTTGAAGGACAAAATAGAGGGAGGTGGACAAACAATAGTGGAGTGGTGGGGGGAGGGATGCATTAGGTGGACAGCTGTCTTGAAGACTTGGAGGGATGAATGAGATTGAAGAGGATGTAGAAGTTGATTCCACAAGCGGGAAAGTAGGGGAACAAATGAGTGGAGGTGAGCAGTGATCCTGGATTTAGGTAGTTTCACGAGAAGGAAGTTGATTGTGGACCGTGCGTGTATTTGCAGGATCATGGATGGGAGGAGGAGATGGGGGACAAAGCAAGTAAAGAGTAGAGGGTGCAAGACCAGATAGGAGTGGTAGAAGATAGAGAGACCACCGACTTGTCTCTGAGGTAAAATTGATACGCCCAGAGCCTCAGCTTTATCGGCAGAGATTCCAATGATCTTTGAGGTCTTGTTTCCTCGGTGTTAAACCAAGAAAGGTATGAAACAGGGGTGCCAGCCAAAAGGGGAGAACAGTACTCCATCAAGCTGTGGATGAAATCCTTGTAGGTGGATAGGAGTTCAGGTGTGCCAAGGAAGGACTTTGTATGACAGAGGATGTCCAGTCGAAGCTGGCTTTGGAGACCAACTTAGTCATGTGGTTTGCCCAAGAAAAATCATGGCTGATAGTGAGAACCAAGAGTTTGAACTTCCTCAAGAGGATTGTTAATTATGTATACAGGAGGGTTTGCCAAACAATCCTTTCAGAGTGTGAGAGAGAGAGTGTGAGATTTGTGTGAGATTGAAATACATATTCCAAGTGTTTGACCAACTTGTGATTTTGTCAAGGTCTGAAGAGAGAGAAGAGGCTGCACCCTGTCTGTCTGAAGGATGATGGATGTCATGGCAGAGGGTGGAGTCGTCAGCAAATAGATAAAGAGCATTTTCCAGAGTCAGTGAGATCATAGATGTAGATCAGGAATAGGACTGGGCCCAGAACACTGCCTTGGGGCACTCCAGCCTTGACAGGGAGAGGAGATGAAAGGGTTTCGTTGAGTGCCGCACATTGACTACGAGAGTAGAGGGAGTCTGTAAGCCATGTGTGGCGGTGACCTTTGATTCCATAGCAGGCAGTTTGGAGAGCAAGTCAAGATGCTAAATTGCATCAATAGTTCGAGATATGTCCAGAGAGACGGCCCTGATCTCATGTCTGATATTGAGGGCCTCCACCATTGTTGTGTGAGTTGAAGCAGCATGTCCAAGGTGGAGTGACCTGGTCTGAATCCGAATTGATGATCTGAGATGAGATTGTTGGAGAAAATGAATGATTTAATGTCAACTGCGATGATGGATTACACGGCCTTGCTGATGATTGGAAGCAAGCTCATATTTAATTTGCTTTTAATATATGTCAATTGTGTGCATGTCTGGTGTTTGCTTACTGGTTAGGATGGCAGGCTTGGGATCCTAGGATCCAATGTTAAAATTCTCCTTTCCATTGAATTAATACCAGGTGGGGTTGACTCAGCCTGTCATCCTTCTGAGGTTGGCAAAATGAGTACCAGCCTGCTGGGATGATTGATTCATTTGAGTATCCTATGTCGGAGTGGCGACCCATCCAGGATTGTGCCCAATAAATAGCCTTGGAGACTGCTTCGGCAGCACCGACGCTCTGCATAAAGTATGGTCCCAATTGATGGGTGTGTGTGCCTCTGCTTGTACGAGCATTTGTCTGTGTGTATGCAGAGGAAGAAGAGGAGGAGGAGGTGGGATAGGTGGTGGTCGGGGTGGGGGGGGGGGGCGGAATTGGTATGTCATCATAATGTGTTTTATCTCCTGTTCATTCTCACAAGAACCAACTCGTGTATGTATGTACGAGGGGTCGGTACAAAAGTAATGCCTCCTATTTTATTTCTTGTTAAACTTGCGTGGAAAATTAATGTGTCCTTGCCGAATGCCTTGTTATTTTTCCATCCAGTCCCCATCACGACCAGTGCACCTTTTGCCATCATTTATCGGCGGAATGACTGCCTGCACTGTAGCCTGAAAAGCTCATCACGCTTGCTTAGCCACTTTCAGACGATCTCATTCGCGTCATCGTCACCCTCAAAGTGGTGACTACAGAATATATTGCATTATTCATTCAGACAAAGAGTTGGTAAAGGTGCAAGATCATAGTCCATTTTTAGTTCATCTGGACTTTAGTCCGGGTAGCTTATGCGATCGAACCGTGTCTGTAGGTAGGTGAGTGAGTGAGTCAATCAGTAAGTCTATGTGTCTGTGAACACTTCATTCATTATCGCTGAAACCAAAAGCACGATTTTGATGAAACTTGGCCACAAGCTTCATCTCTGATGCAAAACGAAGATGTATTGACCACATCAAAATCTGTGCTCATTATAGGGCGGTTTACGGGGGAGGGGGGGGGGGTGGGGCAGCCTATGGGGGGTGTCACGCGGTTTAACAAAACAATCAGTTTAAGGGACTCTGCAGGGGGTTTGAGTGACTGTTGCTCCTGATCCAGGTGAGCTTCAGAATGCGCGGTCCTATTTTTACCCTCCCCGAAGGAGAGGGTATTGCGTTTGTTTGTTACTTGCAAAATCGAAGATTTTTCAATTATATTGGTTTGTCCATTTTGTTATTCTGTCTGTTTGTCTGTCTGTTTATTGTCTACAGGTCACAATTTTAAACCGATCTTCACGAAACGTCATCTTCATGTTTTTGAGGTCAAAAGGTCAACATAAGCCAAAAGTCAACAACTTGGGGGAGATTTCTAAAATCTTCAATTTTCATCCGATTGACTTGAAATTTGAAGAGGATTTTGTGGGGATGTTGTGGGAGAGAAATAGAAAAATAAACGTTTAGACGATCGATGGATGCGTAGCTGATTTTAGACTTTGTGATGTCATCGTCAATTTTTTTTGATACCACGATTTACTTTGATTCGAAGTTGATTTTTGATACCCCAGTCTCACGCCGCATGCACTCGCACAGCCACACACGGTTTGCCATTTCAAGACGTCTCTGCATTGAAGTGCGACGTATGTTTTGTACAGTGCTACGTCACACTTCAATGCCGACAGGACAAACCGTGCTGCTGTGTGTGGGCTGGCAACCTTCATACTGTTGCCACGTCTTAAAAGTGGAAATATATTATTGGAAGCTCAGGATTATCGTATTTTCAGTAAAATTTTCATACATTGTCACATCTTTGCATTATGATAACATTTTCCTCAAATTCTTTGTATTGTCCGTCACACTTCAATGACGACGTGTCGACGACAAACCTTGCGTGGCTGTGCTGTGTGCTTCACGGACAGAAGAAAGTTCCTGCAATCTGTACACCCTGCCCTCGTTGGGCTGTACTTGTACCTGTACCTGTAGTCTTTTGTGAAATATTCTAGTACGCGATGTAAATTATGTAATTTTTTTTTTTTTTACTGTCAAAATATGTTAGAATGAGTGCTTAAATTAATCTGTTTAAGCGAAAAAAGGTGATTCCGTAGGTGAAAATTACAACACCCCCCCCAACCCCCACCTATATTCCATTACTGTGTTTCTTATGGGGAAAATGTATTCAATTAAAATTGTTTTGATTCAAGTCGTACTTTTTAAGGACACATCCGAGACGTAAATCGAGGTATCCCTGTAATAGGTTTATTCTGTCTGTCTGTCTGTCTCTGTGCCACCCTGAAACATGGAAACGCTACTCGGGTAGAAAAAAAACATTAAGAAAAAGTTGCTTCAAATTAATTCGAAATGGAAATTATATTCTTTGTAATCAGTCAAATTTTTTTTTTTAACCTGGGCAGTGTATAGGCAATAGACCACTGCTTCAATCACTCCTGAAAAAAAAATTCCTGTCAAATATCTATATAACCTCCCAATCTTGAACTCTTTCAACTGCCACAGGAATTAAAGGTTTCCTTTAAAAAAAAAAATTTTATACCATGGGCTTCTGCTAGTGTACTCTCCCCACTTTAGATTTATCCAAAGGTCTTTGGTATGACTTAGCTATGGTCAGAATCATGCCGCAGACCAACGAGACTCAGAGCGGACACACTAACCATAATTCCTCCAAGTCTTACCCTAAGCATAATGCCACTTTTGGATTTTGTGATCTTGTATAATGACATATTTAATTATTTGTCTCATTGTCTGCCATTTCAACCTTCATTGTTCTGCTTTTGGATCAATTCAGCCTATCGTCTTTGCTCATACACCGGAGAAGTCCCTCTGGCCTACAGAGTACAATCCATATGCATGAAAACTTTGCACATGTTGAAAATTTATGATGCTGAAATAGGAAGCAAAATGACTTCCATGAACAATGAAAAGCCATCTCTCATTCATAAGGTGCCATTATAAATGCTCTTTTTAAAATTTTTATACAGTAATTTAGCAGAAGAAAAATTGGAGAGCTTTTCAAGCAACAATGTAAACTGGCGTTTGTCTTCTCAAGTTTTAATATTGTGATGGTGGTGTTACTCAAGGTTGGCTTGGGCCGTTTTATTACCCTGCACCCACGAAGTGATAAGGGGGTTGAGAAATTGGTTCATGTCCATCAGTATGTCTGTCTGCAAAAGTAGGTTTATGATCGAGGAACAACTCAACTTAAATTGAATGGGGTATATTTTGAACACGAATCCTAAGACAAACCTGCTGTTTTCCCATACTTTGTCTCTCAATTTGTCCCAATCACACATGCGTAGCAAGGAGTAAGATATTCTACTCTGTCTGTCTGGCAGTTTAACGACATTGAAAATCATTCCAAACATAAAACTGTTTTTAAGGACGTCATTAAGGACACAAACAACAGGCATGAATAAGTAATGTAATGTGTTAGATTGGGGGGTGTAATAGACATCACATCAATGGCAGTAAATTCCGAAATTTATTTATTTCTATGACTTTTACAATCCTTATTTTATTTAAACCAGCACATCCACTCTCGACAGGAGTGACAGTAAGGGTCATGCTATTATCTTATCTGGGGTATATACAGGTAGTGGACAAAAAATGGAAACACCTGGGTAAATGAGATACACCAAGTATATTGAAAGTGATGGCTTCCACCCAGGTGTGGCCCATGTGTTATTTAATCAAATAACATCCCAGCATGCTTCAGGTCCTGTATAAAAATGCTGCACAGGCCTGGTTGCCCCTAATTATGGCTGCAAGAGGAGACCTCCATTACTTTGAAAGAGGGGTGGGTGATCAGCATAACTTGCTGATGTTTCACGAGTAACAGTGTCCAAGGTGATGTCGGCATGGAACTCCGAGGGAAAAATATAGTCAGAAAAGTGGTCAGAAGCACATACTTGATCTAGTCCATGAGCCAGTGGGGTTGGTCGGTACCATCTGGGGGGAATAATTCTCATAGTGATTTCTGGCAAGGTATACAACCCTAGAGTTAGAAAATATGTGATAACACACAAAAAGCTACCAATGATGCAATGCTATCACCCTGTTTATATGCCGACCCTTAAATAAGCTTTTGTACGAAATGGCCAGTTCAAGGTAAGACATCCTACTTCAACTTAACATTTTTTTATCAGTCAAACATTAACATTGAAATTTGTCTCACCTTTTGCTTTGATTATTTGCTTCTCAACAAAAAGTGCTAAACATGCCTAGGTTGAAAGGTATGTCATTGGTGACACTTGTATATCAGTGTCTATTTCCTGTGTGATAAATCATACCGCCTTTAGAAAAGTATGTCTATCATTTACTGTGGAAAGTAAATAAAAGTTCTGGAACAATACAATTACATGACGTTTTGCAAATTTATCAAGATATCCAAAAATCAAAATTTCTTTTTTGTCTGTTGTATATTGTTACCCTACCCCCCAAATGAAAAAAAATACCTAATTTGGATGGATTTATGTAGTTTGGTCAATGTCATATTTTTCCTGTTGTTATTGAAGGATACTTTCCAAGAATCAAACAAAGGTAAATGATAGCATGTTCATGAACAAGATTAATGTTTTTTTCCCTATAATTTCTCAAAAAATACAGAATTTCAGGGATTTAGAAACTCAATAATGCACATATGAAGGTATCAAACACCCGTATTACACAAGATAAACCAATAAGATAGTTGCAAGATGGTTAATCATGTGCAATCTGATGAATGAGTCAAAGGTGAAAATGAAACATAATCTTCTGTTGTAGGACATAAAATTACAGAATAGAAACACAAATGTGGTGTTCCACACTAACAAGGCCATTCATTACCTTGGCCCAATGTGTTGCTGATAAACATATTGTCTTATGAACCAAAGACGGGTCCATTATAGTTTCTAGACATCTCTGATCATATGCACTGATTGTAAGTGATATAAAATGTTCAAGATGACTTAAAAATCATAATCATTATCCAGTTCTTCAATATCCTCATCTAAACTTTCCCCATCGTCTGACTCAAAGATGGATATGTTTTGCAATGTATCAGCACTGGACTCTCAGTGCCCATAATTGCAAACACTAAATGATAGGCTAGTTTTAACAACTGTTTTGAAAAGAAAATAACATGAGCTACGTGCCTAACAATTTTCAAGAAGATACAGCCTATGATAAGAGAGAACCATTCGTTCTATATAGAATGTCTTCTGTCTTACGCCGGTTTCAGAAAAGTTTATTTTGGGATGGGGTTACTAAACGGCTAATAACACACAAAATGCTATCACATAGTTTCTGACTGTGGAGATGTATTATACCCTGCCAAAAATTATGATGAGCATTATTCCCCTTGGATGGTACTGGTGGCCAAAAATTACTGGGTCTGGCTCATGGCCTAATCGTGATATCCATGAATTAATTTGAAGTTCAAGGCAAAGCAGGCAAGCAACTGCAGATCAATTGACTGCAAATTACAACCTGGGGCTCGAGCAGCCAGTTTCATCAAAAACGGTCCGTCGAGAACTCCGCAGAACGGGACACTATCGTTGGGTTGCAGTCCCAAAACCACTCATCACACCTGGCAATGCACATTTGTGAGTCCATTGGGGTAAAGAGCACAGGGAATGGACTACTGAGCAGTGGAGAAATGTGATGTAGTGAGATGAATCATCCTTCACCATGTTCTCAACAAACAGATGAGTGCACGTGTGGTGCCAACCTAAAGAACTCTACAACCCTGAGTTGCTTGGTTCCAACAGTGAAAGGTTCTGTAATGTTGTGGGGTGCATTTTCCTGGCATGATTTGGGTGCAGTCATTCCTTTATAAGGCAAGGTCAATGCCAATCTCTGTTTAATGGTACTGAGTGATCATTTTCACCCCATGTTGCAGCATTTCTTTCCTACCAGGAAGGGTGTCTTCCAGGATGACAATGCCCCCATCCACAGAGCACGTGTGGTCGCTCAATGATTTTATGAGCATGACACTGATGTTATCCATGTCATGGCTTTCTTCGTCACCTGATCTGAACCCAATCGAGCATTTATGGGCTATTCTGGAACGACGCCTGAGACAGTATTTTTCCATCTCCATCAAACAGGTGTGAGTTGATTGATGTTCTCTTGGAAGAATGGTGCCGCATCCCTCCTGCAGAATTCCAGACACTGGTGGACCCTATGCCATATCACATACAGGCTGTAATGGCTGCGCGTGTTGGTCCAACACCATATTAAGTGACTTTACATTTTTTTTTTTTGTCCACTACCTGTCGATAAAGCAGATCTCAGCTCAGGTCTGTTCATCTATGGCAGACGTGATAAGCATATGTAATGCTTCAAGCATGATGGCATTCCTCCAGGTTTCTTTCACTTTAGTGTTACACTGCAGTGGTAACTGTTTAAAAAAAGTAATCGCACGTTTTTTGGTTTGGAATATTTTTTTCTTCTTGCAGGCTTGCCCCATGAAATGCCACGAAAAGCTATTTGTACTCATTAGCACGGCGTTTCACCAAGGAGGAAAAACCTCTTTTTACCGCTCTGCATAAATAGGTGCAAAAACAGATCCTTACAACTACAGATCAATCTGCCTTCTCGCAATAATCAGCAAGGTTATGGAATCCATCATCACTTCAGACATTAAATCTCTCCTCTTCTCCAATGGTCTGATTTCCAATCATAAATTTGGTTTCAGACCAGGTCACTCTACCCTGGATATGCTGCTTCTGCTATCCCAACAATGGATGGAGATCCTCATTGCCAGGCATGAAATCAGAGCCATCTCCCAAGACATATCGTGTGCATTCGATACGGTCTGGCACCCAGCCCTGCTCACCAAACTCTCTTCCGATGGTATCCAAGGCCATCTCCGCTCATGTCTCGCAGACTTCCTCTCCTGTCGCAGTCAACGTGTGGCACTAAATGGAGTTCTTTCATCCCCTCTTCCTCTCAAGGCAGCGTTCTGGGCCCTGTTCTTTTTCTGGTTTTCATCAATGATCTCTCCAACTCTCTGCAAAATCCTCTTTATCTCCTTGTTGATGACTCCGCCTTCTGCCGTACCATCTGTCATCCCTCAGATCGACGAGCAGCAGCTTCTTCACTCTCTGCAGATTTGAATAAAGGATAAAATCACAAACTGGTCCAACACGTGGAACATTTTTTTTTTCAACCCTGACAAATGTCATACTCTCACGATCTCTCTAAGAGGACCATCTGGAACCCCCCCGCCCCCCATCCTCTTCTCAACAATCCTCTTGAAGAAGTCTTTTCATTCAAGCTTTTGGTCTCACTATCTGCCATCATCTTTCTTGGAAAAGCTACATTTCGAAGCTGGCTTCCAAAGCCAGTCGACTGGGCATCCTCTGTCGTGCAAAGTCCTTCCTTGGCACACCTGAGCTCTCGACCATGTACAAAGCTTTCGTCTGCAGCCTGATGGAGTACTTCTCTCTCCTATGGGCTGGTGCTCCCCCCTCTCAACTGTCTTGGCTTCACGCTGTGGAAACCAAGGCATGAAGGATCATTGGTATCTCCCGTGATGAGACTGAGTCTTTGGGTCTCTCACCTTCTCCTCTCCGGTCTCGCCCCCCCTGCTGTCTGAGATATCTCTGGTCTCTCCCCCCCCCCCCCCCCCATTTTTATGCAGGGTGCTCAAGGCCTGCCAGCAACTCCCTTCTGGTAAAACGACCAAAATCACAAATCACTGCTCACCTTTATTCTTTCATTCCTCTTGTTTTCTGCCTTTGGAACAAACTCCCACACTCTCTTCAATCCTATTCTTCCTGACAGGTCTTCAAAACAGCTGTTCACCACCATCTCTTACCTCCCCCCCATCGAAAACCATGATCTTTTCTACCCCCGTTAATCCACCCCAAACCCACCTCCTTCATAGTCCCTGCTTTCCTTCCTGAAAGTCCCTGTCATGTCCATCTTGTTCACTCTGTGTACTCTACCCCTTCCCTCTCCCTTCCACAGATCTCATGTCTCTGTCGCACACTGTTGTTTTACTCCTCCCCTTGTCTCCTTGTTGTGTGTTTCTGTGTGTTAGCTCTCATACGAGCATCAATAGTGTATGCAAAAAAAATATATAAACCTCTTGGGGATCGGGGATATTATTAATGTGAATATTGTTTTGTAAGAACATTGATATTATCCTATTTATCATTCGTGTTGTTATTACTTTTGTTATGAGAACCAGCCCTGGAAAAATGCCACGAGAAGCTGTCTTAACACGGATATCGCCCAAGGTGGAAAACCCCCTTGGAGCAAATGGGAAAATGAAGTCGCTACAACCTCCATCGTGTGACCCTTAGTTCCCCTGTCAAGTTTGGTTGGGATTGGATAAATAACGACCGGATGTATTGTTGTGGGGCCGAGTTTCGGTGGCGAGCACGACTGCTAGATAGAGCAGTAGAGTTGGCTCTACCGAACACCCGGAATTTACAGGTCGTCACCCCGGATAACTCTGGAGCCAACGGGTCCCTTATCGGACCGAAGATCGCCAATAGGTTGACTGCGTGGGATAGGGTCGATTGCCAATTTCAATTTACCTAAATACTCACGTCGTCCAAACTACCGGGGAAATTCACCCTCGGCAGGATCTGCGCGATCCGGGCCGTTACCGAGCCGGATCCGAGCCGTACCCCGAGCGTAGACTACCAGATTCCTGCCGGGCCGATTGCACGATTACGGCAACAATGAAACCTCCTAGTTCCCGTTCGCAGCGTGGCAAACCAATGATAGAAACACAAACGAGCTGGTACATTCAACAACAGGGGTATTTATTTTACAATAATCGGAGAGGGGAAGCACACAAATAGCAGAGCTATCTGAATATAAAAGAAATGGAAATTTACACACAAGCATTTGTACAGTTGCTACTTAAAGACGGGCACACACACACACACACACACACACACACACACACACACACACACACACACACACACACACACACACACACACACACACACACACACACACACACACACACACACACACACACACACACACACACACACACACACACACACGGACCCCGTCAGGTCTTTATTGAAGGCTTCCAGCTCGAGGACAGGTGAGCTGAAGACCAGAGGCTGTGCTTGGACCTGTCCACCTCGTGTGGTCTTCGACGATCCGGCTCGGCGGGACTCGAACCCGCAACACGATGTTGCTCCAAGCACCAGGTACCGCGCTCTCCAACCGGCCATGCACCAATCGACCAAGACCAAGGAGAAGATCAGAGACTGCGATGACCCAGGACCAGATGAACCAGCCGGCACCAAGACCCACGACCCCAAGACGACAATGACTTTACGACGACGACCTCCACTCCCAGGCTGGCGTTTCTTTATATTCCTTTTTCCTCCTGGGTGAGGAAATCCCCGTCTGAGGCGCTCTCCAACCTCATTAGACTGGGCGTCGTGGGAAAGTCGCTCTCTGTGGCCATCTCAACCCCATTGGCTGGCGTGTCGTGGGAAAGTCGCTCTCTGTGGCCATCTCAACCCCATTGGCTGGCGTGTCGTGGGAAAGTCGCTCTCTGTGGCAATCTCAACCCCATTGGCTGGCATGTCGTGGGAAAGTCTCCTTCTGTGGCGTGATTGGACAAGGGGCACGCCCCTGCCCTTAGACACAGGTCGGGGGCCCTAACTATAAACACACACCGATATAACTGTTCTATAAGGACCTGAATGTTGAGTGCACTAAGCTTCCAAATTTGTAACACTATCACGTTTAACCCCCCCCCCTCCCCCCCAAAAAAACAGTCAGATAAACATACACCAAATTACATATTTTATTATGATTTAATTATATAATTAAACACTGTAGAACACAGCTTGCCTTCTTATCACTTCCAAGAAGTTCCAGTTTAACTGTACTTGGACATTTTAAATAAGGTGATGTATCAGACTGCTTCAATAGCGCTAATCGGATATCACCTTGATGTTGAGGGTGAATATTCTCATTTCTTCTCCAGCATTGAGACCTTTCATCCATGTTTCAGATGGAGCTGTGATGAGTACCGCTTTACAGAATTTGTTTCGCAGAATTGTGAAGCCCGTTGTACAACCTCAGGATGGCGCTTTGCTGTGATAACTCCTTCCATGAATTTGCAAATGATTGCCAAGATATATTGATCAGGAAGGAGTTATCTGTTCATGACATTTAAGAATTTTGAGTGTCCACATAGTGTTAGTCTTTTCAATGACGATACTTTTGTGTGCAACAACATGTTTCTTTCCGCTACCGAAGGT
Source organism: Eptatretus burgeri (assembly GCF_056783735.1). Taxonomy (NCBI): domain Eukaryota; kingdom Metazoa; phylum Chordata; class Myxini; order Myxiniformes; family Myxinidae; genus Eptatretus; species Eptatretus burgeri. The sequence continues at coordinate 141,667,531 of NC_140961.1, forward strand.
GGACGGAGGATATGTTTTCACTCCTGTCTGTCTGTCTGTCTGTGAGCAAGATATCTCGATACATTATGAACGGATTCGCACTAAACTTGGCGGACGGGTTGGGTGTTTGATATAGAAGAATTGATTCGATTTTGGTGAAGATCCTAATCTAGATCATAGAATTAAAAAAAAAGATTCTTCACTATTGAGAGATGGGGCCATAAATGATATAAGCACGATATTCAAGAAGTTATGGACGAGTTCTGACAAAACTTGGGTGATGAGTTTGGTAGGTGACGAGAACAAGCCGATTCGATTTTGGTTCAGGTCCAGATGCAGATCCGGCCTATCGGTGGGATACAAAACGTAAACTGCTCAGCCGAGTGCCGTTCTAGTTTTGTCGCGTAACTACCCCTGCAGTCTGAGAACGTTCCTCATGTTTGTCTGATTTTTGAGGCTTGAATCTCATAGTGTGACATTTAGCCAATTGTCTTTTCAATGAGCGATTGGCATTATACTTGTGCAGTGGGTGTGGAGGGGAGGTGGATTGCCAGTTGGGAGCCAAAATTGAGAAATGAAAGAGAAAAGGCTCAGGGTGAATAATTCAGGAAATGAAAATGTGGTTCTTCTTTGTCTTGCGTATGGCAGCTTGTCTGCCGGGTAGCTATCGTTTTGTTGGGGCGTGACTATGCTGCTGATGCTGTGCCCCTCTACCAGTACACTCGTACTCATTTTGCCGACCTCACAAGGATGACATGCTGAGTCAACCCCACCTGGTGTTGATTCAGTGGAAAACGGGGCTCGAACTCAGGACCCTCAGATCGCAATCCAGCCACCCTAACGACTAAGCCAACACCAGGCTTAAAATGTGGTGAGGAGGAGATGGTAATGTGTTTAATGGAGTTAAAGAGAGCAGGAAGTGCTTGGGAATGGTCAAATTGTGGTGTTTTGTGTACATAATATGTAGATTGCCTCTCATGTCCTTGTACTCTATGTTCTCATGTCTTTGTCCATGTATAAAAAAAAACAACGTTATAAACCCTGGAGAAAGAAAAGCAATCGTTTTAAAATAATTGTCACGACGAGCTCGTGTCCTATCTTCTGAAGAAGTCGTTGACACGCAGAGCTTTTGCGTCGACTCCATTTCACAACCATTGTGATTTGCAGTTGAACTTTTTCCCCCATAAAAAGGAATTAACCCCACCATTGACTCGAGTCATTAGAAATTTCAACAAAAATGTTTGCTTCTGAGAATATACGTTTAATCTTTGCTGCACGTCATGTTTACAGATACCTTGAGTAAGTCTCACAAAAGTTGATTTGGCATTACGATTTGTTGTGCTCAGTAATGGAAGTTCTGATATACTGCCAGACCATGTTCTTGAATGCATCACACCCCACACAGCTGCCCTTCTTTGGGGCTGACTCTTAAAACACCCCTCTGGCTTTCCTGCCTCGGCACGCTCATTGTCCTCCGAGGGCCAGTTGTTCGGCGTTGTCTTCCCAGTGTTGTAAATCTGTCCCATCGCTGACCTTCCGAGCTGGGCAACCCAGTGTCTGCTGAACATGTGAGCATTGCTGAAAGCTGCGGGCCATCTGCTCGGTATGTTTGTGGGTGGCCTTGCCGCTGTCAGAACTGTGTGAAGCAGCAGTTTCTTGATTGGGGGTTGTATTTGTTCCATAAGCGGGTTGGAGTTCCCGTTTAAACGGATGAATACGATATCATGTGAGAAATGTAACGTTGATACGGAAGTCAATTTGGCTTTTAAAAAATTTGATTGATTTCCTTTTTTTATTTTTTTTTACGGATTTTTCATTTCCTCGTCCTGTTTCTTATATCTTTGCTCGTGTGTGCACGGATTTGCACGTGTAGGGCATGCAATTGCTTGATTTAAGTCTCACAAATGTGAGTTTGGAAATTTACGTCGGTTTCTTGTTGATATCAATCCATTAGGATCGGTATGAAAGTAATGCCTCTTATTTGATTTCTCACTAAATATAATTACAATTGCAACACGAAGGGCACTCGGTGGAGCGAATACCTCCGCCAGGTAATGCCTGATCCATGAGAACATATCTGGCCCAATACATTTTTGAAATTTCATGCTATACAGTACTATATCGTTTTTTTTGGCCCAATCTCTCCATGGTGAAGAATCATTTTAAAAATTAAACAATTCTCATATCCAGATCCGGATCATGCCTGGTGTTGGCTTAATGATTAGAGTGGTGGGCTGGGGATCCTAGGATCCTGAGTTCAAATCCTGCTCAGCTATTTAATTAATACCAGGTGAGGTTGACTCTGCCTGTCATCCTTCCGAGGTCGGCAAAATGAGTGCCAGCTTGCTGGTATCCTGTGGTGGAGTGGTGACCAGTCCAGGATTGTACCAAATAGACCAGGAGTCTGCTTAGGCAGCACCAACGTTCAACACAGAGTATAGTCCCAATGGATGGATAGATCTGGATCCGGATCTTCACCAAAATCTAACAAGTTCTCCTTGTCACACATCGAATCCGTTGTGAACTTTTTGAGATATCCTGCAGACAGACAGACAGAAAGGGGTGAATACATAACCTTCACCTTCGGGGGTGGAGGTAATGATAATCATGGGGAATATGCATACTTATGTGCAAATCTTATTTTGTTTTCTGCATAGTTTCTGTCAAATCATCATCATCGTTTTACGGCCGTTTCCATGCTTGAATGTGTAAGCCGTGGATCATCTAATGACTGCATTTGATTTCCTATCCTTCAGCGTCACATCACACACCGACCTCACGATTCTCATTTCATTTCGTTCATACCTCGGTTCATCCTCCTTTTTGATCACCCATGTTTCACTGCCATAAAACATCATGGTTTTTACGCAAGCTGCATGAACTTTTCCCTTTAATTAGAGAGAGGTCCCTCTTGATGTCAATGGGGGTAACAACTCCCTAAACTTCCTCCGGCCACTTATAATTCTTACAATCGCTGCTGCTTCCCCCACCACCACCTCTGCAATGCATTTTAATGAGCGCATCGATCCGACTCTTATTTTCCAGTGGTCACTACAGTTGCAGGACGACCACTTTGAGGCTTGTCGTTGATATCGGTTTCCCCGTTTTTGAAAAGCTTTGCCCAACGTCGAACTGCTCACATCAATGATGGAGTCACTGAACACATTCATTCATCAATGGTAGAGTTACCGTATCCACTGGAGGAACCTCTTTCCCAGTAAAAAAAATTAAATATCTATTCTCTGCTTCGTACGCACATCCAGCAGGGAAGCCATTTTGAAAGAGCGGTGTGATCGATCACACTGTCGCTTAACTTAAAATATGTGTGAGATGCAAACCTTTCAGTGTGATCTCTTGTAGCTTTCCTACAATGCTTTGGTTACGAACTGCAAAATTAGAGGTATTACTTTCGTGCAGACCCTGATTTATGAATAATCTATACGATGATGTCCCGTGTCCTCTCTCTCTCTCTCTCCCTCTCTCTCTCTTCTCTCTCTCTCTCTCTCTCTCTCTCTCTCTCTCTCTCTCTCCCTCTCTCCTACTCTCTCTCTCTCTCTCCCTCTCTCCCTCTCTCCCTCTCTCTCTCTCTCTCTCTCCCCATCTCTCCCTCTCTCTCTCTCTTTCTCTCTCTCTCTCTCTCTCTCTCTCTCTCTCTCTCTCTCTCTCTCTCTCTCTCTCCTCACAACTTTGCACATCATCATAAATCAAACTTCATCGGCGTAATTAACAGTCTTACAATTCTGCTTATGGTATCTAAATTTGCTTCCAACTCCTCCTTCTGCTTTGGCCCAGTTGAAAGTATAGTTTTGTCAAAGTGTTCATGGCGTTCGGGTGGGTGACGCTTCTCGCCCAACCACCACAGGATTGTTGTTGCTGTTGTGTTACCCTGCAAGCGAAAAGTGGGATTGAGCATTTGGTTCATTTTGTCTGTCTGTCTGTCTGTCTGTCTGTCAAAAACATCAGTTGATGATCGAGGAACAACTTCATTTCAATTGAATATTATATTTGGATCATTAAACAGAACGTGCATTGCGACACAAACCTGTAGTTTAGCAGTACGTTGGCTCTGAATTTGTCCCAATCGTGCATACGCAGAGAGGAGTGAGATAATTGTTCTACTCTGTCTGCCTGCCTGGCAGCTAACCAAAATTCAGAATCGTTCCAAACAGGAAACTTACTGTTTTTAAGGACGTCACAAAGGACACAAACGACAGGCACAAATAACTAATATAACTTGTTAAATAAGGTGGTGTGAAAGATGCCGCATCAACAGCGGTAAACTCCTGGAATAAAAAAAAAAAATTCTTTAAAATCTTTATTCTATTTAAATTGAATTATATACTTGGACACTGTAGAACATAAATTGCCTTTTTGGCACTTTCAAAACCCTTCTGTGTCGCAGTACTTGGACAAAATATTGCATCATTTTACATCATCTCGACCAATCAAGTTTGCCACTCGCAGACACCGCCCATGTCCTTGTTTCTCAAGACTGTGTGGGGTAAGAAGCTGCTCTATGAACTCTCTAGTAGTTGTTGCTGTGGTTTTATGGCCCTCCTATCCCATCAAATGCCATTCCATCTCATCACCTGTCCTTGACAGGTGTATCCGCTCGTTAATAGATCCTGATCTCAGCTGTCATAATAAATGTGAATTATTCAAGAATAGAGCTCTTTTTTTTTTGTTTGTTTGTTACCAAATGCACCAGGATCCACAAGTTGGCTCAGCGTCAGTCTCCTCACTTCCACACTGTTTGGTCTTGAGCTCAATTCCCATTGAAATTGAATTTGCCTGAAACTGAGATCTGTCGCCGTGTTGTCAGCTCCAGCGGGGAAATGAAGTTGCTGTGATTTAATTTTTGTTGCGGGCATCTACAATCTTGATGATTGCGTTTTTCAGTTTGGATGCCAGTAACCTGCGGCAATTCGAAGCCCTCTCTGTTGAGAGTACGTTCCTTCTCAACCGAGAGAATGGAGCTCAGCCACATTCGGATCCTTCCTCGTCTATAGTCCTTGCACCAGGTCCATGAAAGTTGTGACTCCAGGAGGGGGGAAAGGTAGAAGACGTTTGACCACAAGACGCCACGTCATTATTGCGGATATGCCAGTCATGCCACTGGGTTTCCCTCCCCAGTTATACGTTCATTCTTAAATGTCGCTGCTGCAGCATTGTTCAGAGATTTGTGAACAAATAAAGAAAACTACACCGTATGGAGGAGACGTGTAGATTTATGACCATATTACTTCTCTTTTAGGATTAAAAAAAAATCCTGTTGGTTCATAATTGTGCACTTCAGAGGAAATTTGCCATCATTGCGCGGTATTGTTGACTTGCGACCTCTTGGAGCTCGCTATTGGAGAAATCATTTTAAAATAATGGTCGTTTCAGAGCCTCTGTGGCCTTGGACACAAAAATGCTCATGCCGCAATGCTTGTACTTCCTGTGTTCTCATAAGTTATCTCCAAGTGGCAGTCGTAAGCAGTGTTGCCACCTTTGCGTCGCACCACCTCCATGCTGGAGGTGGTATGTCGGCACAATGTGCAGTACTTGGGCCTCGTGCAATTTTTTGACACGAGGGTGGAGCTGCTTGGTTTCTCTGAAAAATGTCACTCGTTTTTGGCACGTTTTGCTCAAACTTCATTTGTTCATAACACCAAGTTACCAGCTCTGATGCAATGCAGTTGCACTCTCCGAATGTCTTAACTCTGTTTAACTTCCCGCCATCTCACTCCGTCGTCGTTCTCTTCCCTTTTCTGGATTATGAGGGCCGCAGGGTTTGTTTTCTTCTGCTTTTCCATCCTTCGAACATTTCTTCACTCGATCAGTTTATTTATTTATTTATTTTTTTTATCTTCCTCTTTCTGAAGGCCAACTTTAGATAAGAAAGCTTGAGTGTGTGTAAGTTAATGAAATATTTTAAAATTGTTTTTAAATGAAACGTAAATCCCAAACTGCTGCTAAGTCTTTTCTCACCGACTAAAACGGTGCGAACCTAAAATGGTACGCCATAATATTCTGTATTGGGCTGCCAGCGAGACTTTGTCGTGTTACGTGTGCTGCCATTGGGGGACCTGTTTCATGTTCAGGCAATGGGAAAGGTTCAAAACCTTTGGCTCGCAAAAGCTTGCATTGCCTGGCCTGGGCTTTGGGTGCAACTTCATTGGGTTTGGTGAAGTCATTCAGCAGCCTCTCTTTGCTATTCATTCTTCAAAGTGTTGTCTTTATTACACATCTTCATCGGTCATATGATTCCCTGTTACTAACAGGGCTGACTTCCTTAGCCAAGTTTCTTGTTCTGCAAATCGTTTTGTATCTGCAGCACATTTGTGTGCAAAGCATTGTTGATTATTTGAGAGGAAGTTAAACGGGTGGCCTCTGGTGATTGCGTCATGACCCAAAACCACCTCGGTGTTTGCTTTCATAATAACTTGGAATGGAATGCATTTGTTACCTCCGCCAGCAAAGGTGGAAGGAGGTTCTGTGTTCACCCTTGTCTGTCTGTCTGTCTGTCTGTCTTTGTTTGTGTGTAGGATATCTCAAAAAGTTGTGGACGGATTCGGACGAACCTTGGTGGACATGTTGGGTGTGTGACGAGGAAGAATTTATTCAATTTTGGTGAAGATCCGGATCCGGGTACTAGAATTTTAAAAGTGATCCTTCACCATCGGGCGAAAAACGATATATAGCATGATATCTCAAAAATGTATTGGGCCCGATATGTTCTCCTGGATCGTGCATTGCGTGACGGAGGTATGCGCTCCACCGAGTGCCCTTCTAGTTACTTATTTAAGTTTGTTTGCTCTCTTCCATAAAGACCAGTACTGTCGGACCCCGCTATTCACGGGAGATACGTTCCTGAAAAAAAGCTGCGAATGTTGAGTGCATTGTTGAAAAAAGAAAATGTTGAAGCAGATCACACTTTGACCCTCGAATACACGGGGTCTGCGAATAGTGAATCTGCGAATAGCGGGGTCCGACAGTATGAGATTGGTGTTGATGCAATTTATTTCTGTGACGTCATGGCACATAGATGAGGTGCAAAACTCTGACAGATAAATGCTGAATAATGACTTGTCCATTTCATTGTGACCGCATCACACAATGTTGTGTTGTGGCGAATGTTTTCACATGGGGATCTAACATGGAAGTAACAATCTCAATTATCAGTTATTATATATCCACCTCTGGTGGCAATCAATGCTTCGAGGTCCAGGGTGTGTTTTCACTACTCTTGGCAGTTTTGAAACGATTGCTTAGATGGGTCATGTGAATGTATCGGTCCTGAGCAGGGAGTCTTTATCCTGAGAGGTCCACTTCTTGACATATCGCTTGTTGATCTATCCATCCATTGGGACCATACTCTGTACAGAGCGTCGGTGCTGCCGAAGCAGTCTCCTGGGCCATTGGGCACAATCCTGGACGGGTCGCCACTCCGACGCAGAATATTCGAATGGCTCAATCATCCCAGCAAGCTGGTACTCATTTTGCCGACCTTGGAAGGATGACAGAGTGAGTCAACCCCACCTGGTATTAATTCGACTGATGAGCAAGAATTGAACTTGGGACCCGAGGATCCCAAGCCCACTACCCGAACCATGAAGCCAATACCAGATACTGTTAACAATGTCATCTATTGTAAAGGATTTCTGTTAAGCAGTGGCTTCATAACATCTTGTGAGGTCATAAACAGTTCCTCTCTTCATGTTGAAGAGCCTTGCAACATGGCTAATTGGAAATTGCTTGGTTCTTTTAATTTTCTGACAGATGTGGCATTGTAGTGGATTGTTCACAGTGCACACAAAGCAAAAAGTGGGGTTAATCAATCGGTTAACGTCCGTCCGTCCGTCCGTCCGTCCGTCCGTCTCTGTAAATGTCAGTTCATAATTGAGGAACAACTTATTTCAATTCAATCTTGTATTTTGAACACAAATCGGAAAACAAGCCTGCCGTTTAACAGTACTTTGGCTCTGAATTTGTCCCGACCGCACATGCACAGAAAAGAGCGAGTTAATTGAATTGTTTTACTGTTTGCCAGACTGGTAGTCAAACAAAATTTAAAATCATTCCAAACAGGAAACTTTCTGTTTTTAAGGACGTCATACAGGATATAAATACCAGGCACGAATAACTCATGTAACGTTGTAAGGTGGTGGAAAAGATCTCGCATCAACGATGGTAAACTTCCGATTCAACGTTTTTGGGTTTTTTTTTTTCTTCTTTCTTACAACCTGAAACACTTATTTTATTTCAAACTAGCAGGGTTACCAGCGTTGCCCTAGTGGGAGGCAGGGACTGACTGAGGAGTGGGAGTAGCAGGAGAGCCAGCACGGCTGAGAATGGTGCAGGCGGATCGTGGGCAGGAGAACCGACGGGATGGTGGGGGGTGGGTAGGGAACTGTGTCGGGGGCAGGAGAGCCAGAACACCATTGGGTAAAGGGGTTTTAAGTGTCTTTGAGGTCTTAATGGTCTTACAAGTCATTTGGGTGTTGAGGATCTTTGAGGTCTTAAAGGGTCTTTGAGGTCTTTGAGGTCTTCTGGCAAGAAGGGATCTTGAGGGGCTTCAGAATCTTAGGGATCTTAACCGCCTTTGGGGTATTTGGGTTTTTAAAGTGTTTTTTTTTTGTATACCACGTTGAGGCTCGTGTAAGAGTGAATACACAGAAACATATAACGAGGCAGGAGACAAGAGGGGTGGTTGAGGGAAGCACAAAATAGTGGAGAACAAAGACAATAGGATATCTGTGGAAGGGATGGGGTGGGTACATGGGTAAAACAAGATGGTACTACAAGGACTTTTCAGGAAGGATAATGGGGAATTTGACAGATGTAGGTTTGGGGTGGATTAACGGGGGTAGAAACAATAATGCTTTTGGATGCGGAAAGATATTGCAAGGTGGTGAACAGCTGTTTTGAAGACCTGGAGGGAAGAGTGGGATTGAAGAGAGTGTGGGAGTTTGTTGAAAAGGCTGGAAAAAAGAGGAATGAAAGAGTAAAGGTGAGCAGTAATTCTTGATTTTGGTAATTTAACCAGAAGGGGGTTGCTAGCGGATCTTGAGCGCCCTGAGGAAATATAGGGGGGACAGATCACAGACAGAGCAGGGGGGCAAGGCCAGATAGTATGTGGTGGAAGACAGAAAGACCACCGACCTGCCTCTGGTGAGAGTGAGACTCTCAAAGACTCAGCTTCATTGTGGGAGATATCAATGATCCAAAATGCCTTGGTTTCCACACAGTGAAGTTGAGCTTGGGGTCTACTCTCCCCTCTGAGCTGGTGCTCCTGCCTCTCACCATCAGATTGCGGATGAAAGCTTTGTATGTGGTCAGGAGCTCAGGTGTGCCGAGGAAGGACTTTGCACGATGGAGGATGTCCAGTCGCCGACTGGTTTTGGAGGCCAGCTTGGAGATGTGGCTTTCCCAGGAAAGATCATGGCATATAGTGAGGCTCAATAGCTTGAATGAAAGGACTTCTTCGAGGGGATTGCCGAGAAAGTAGATTGGGGGGGGGGGGAGGACGTTTCCAGATGGTCCTTTTGGAGAGACAGAGTGAGAGTGTTAGATTTGTCAGGATTGAAAGACGTGTTCCACGTGTTGGACGAGCTTGTGATTTTATCCAGATCTTCAGAGAGCGAAGAGGCTGCTGCTTGCCGATCTGAGGAATGAGAGATGGGTGCGGCAGTGGGTGGTGTCATCAGCAAAGATTCTTTGAGGTTTAAATTGTGTTCGGAGAATTCGATGGTCTGAAGGGTCTTATGGGTCTTCGGGGTCTTAAGGGGTCTTAATTCCCAAGCATGTAGAAAGTCTTCTCTCAAGCATCTAGATATAGGTCTTGTGGTTCTTCAGGGTCTTTAAAGGCTGAGGTTGTGGATGAAAATACATTTGGGCTGTGTGTCAAATTTGGTGGTTGTAGATCCAAGTGGTCCTTGCGAAAAACATGAACAAACACAGACAGACAGACATCCGATTAATCTTATTTATTGGATGAATTTTATATTTGAACACTGTACAACACAAATTGCCTTGTTTTCATTGCAAAAAACCTTCAGTTTTGTATTACTTGGGCAAAACTTTACACCATCTTGACCAATGAAATTTGCCGCACGCTCTCAGGGCTGAGTAACAGCGAGATTGAGACAAAAAATGTTGGCTTGTGGTTCGAAATCGTGCTCATGCTCGGCAATATAGATTGAAAAGACCCTTCCCATGTGCTTTTTCTCACGACTGCGTGGGGGTAACAAACATGCTCCGTGAACTCTCAAGTTTATTTTATCTACAGAAAGTTGAGCTGTTTCTCCATTTTTCACAACGTCTTCTCTCATGTTGCTCTACTTGGTGCCTCTGCTGCCTGACCCACTCCAGCACCACAGACTGATCTGTGTTTATTGAGCAAATCACTCGTGCTGTTTTTGTCGATTATACAGTGCCTATAGAAAGTCCACACCCCCTTTCAAATGTTGCCGTGTAGCCTGGAATTAAATGAGACTTTTCCCACCTTTATTTACACATCGTAACCTATAACTTCCAAGTGAAAAACAAATCCTACAAATTTCAGAAAATTAATTAAAAATACAAAACTAGAATATCTTGGTTGGATAAGTGTCCACCACCCCGAGTTAACACCTGGTGGAAGCACCTCTGACAGCACTTTGAGCTGTGAGTCTGTGGGGATAGGTCTCTCCCAACTTTGCACACCTTGATTGGACAATATTTGCCCATTCTTCTGGACAAAACTGTTCAAGCTCAGTCATGTTGTGTGGGGAGCGATGATGGACAGCAATCTTCACGTCATGAAACAGATTTTCGATTGGATTGAGGTCGGGGCTCTGACTGGGCCACTGTCAAGGACAATTATCTTTTTGTTCCTGAGCTACTCCAGTGTAGCTTTGGCTGTGTGCTTTGGGTCGTTGTCATGTTGAAAGGTAAACTTCCATCCCAATTCCATTTTTCTTGCTGAAAGCAAGAAAGCATTTTTCTTGCTCAGGGTTTTCCTCTTGGATTTTTCTGTATTTTGCTCCATCCATTTTCCATTCTATCCTGATATGTGCCCCATTCCCTGTTGATTTGAAACATCCTCATAACATGATGCTGCCACCATCATGCTTCACAGTCGGGATGGTGTTCTTTGGGTGATGTACTGTGTTGGGTTTGCGCATTTAGGCCAAAAAGTTCCATCCTGGTTTCTTCAGACCACAAAACGTTTTTCCACATGGCTTCAGAATCTCCAGAGTGGTTTTTTGCATTCCTCAAACGGGGCTCAAGGTTGGCTGTTTTGAGTAATGGCTTCCTCCTTGCCACCCGACCATACAGGCCAAACTTGTGGAGTGCTTGGGATATTGTTGTCACATGCACACAGTGACCAGTCTTTACCATCAAGGCATGGTGCTCATTAAAAGTTTCCATTGGCCTCTTGGTGGCCTCTCTGATCAGTCTCTTCCTTGCTCAGGCATCCAGTTTAGAGGGACGACCTGATCTAGGCAGGGTCTTTGTGGTACCATACGCCTTCCACTTCTTAATGATGGTCTTGACTGTGCTCTGAGGGATATGCAAGGCCTTGAAATATTTTTATACCCTTCCTCTTATCTGTGCCTTTCCACAACTTTATCCCAGAGGTCTTTTGCAAGCTCCTTGGTGTTCATGTTTGAGTATTTGCTGTGAAATGTACTCCCTAGAGGAATCCTCCAGGAACAGCTGATTTTATTCTGAAATAATCTAAATCATGACAATTTAACACAGGTAATGTAGCCAATTAATTTGGTTGATTGGTTACCAATTAACTTGGTGTGATGTTGAAGTTGATTGGTTACACTTCTGCTAATTTACAATTGATATTACTAGTACGTGCTCGTACGTGCGTGGCCGTACGTGCAAACAAAAAAAAAAAAAAAAAAATCTTTCAAACCACGTGCCAGAAACAACAACCACACAGGCCGTTCTTTCGCTCTCGCATGGTCATACGTGCGTGGCCGTACGTGCAAAAAAAAAACAAACAAAAAAAACTTTCAAACGACCACACAGGCCGTTCCTTCGCTCTCGTAAACGACGACTGGATTGGGGCATTGTGTTTATCTTCAAATGCGCATAAGAAATTGAGAAATTATTATAATACAGAAAGTCATCCCTATCCGGAAGCCCATACGTTGTAACCCGTAATAGGGAACGTGGCTGAGGATGTCTTCCCCAGCAGCCACGCCTACGCAGCAACGTGTCCTGTCATTGGTAACTAAATGGCGCCCTTTCCCCATCGGCCACACCGACGCAGCAACGTGTCTTGTCATTGGTAACTAAATGGCACCCTTTCCCCATCGGCCACGCCCATGCAGCACCGTGTCTTGTCATTGGTTGGTAAATAAATGGCCATAACTTGGGAACCACTTGTCCGATTAATATCAAACCTTGAAAAGGCACATACTCAGGTCCCCAGCAATATAGCTGGCAAGTTTCAATTAGATCGGACCAATGGTTGTTCAGAAACAGCGGTGACACACACAGAGAGACAGACACACACAGAGAGACAGACACACACAGAGAGACAGACACACACAGAGAGACAGACACACACAGAGAGACAGACACACACAGAGAGACAGACACACACAGAGAGACAGACACACACAGAGAGACAGACACACACAGAGAGACAGACACACACAGAGAGACAGAGAGACAGACACACACACACAGAGAGAGACAGACACACACACACACACAGAGACAGACACACACACACAGAGAGACAGACACACACACACACAGAGAGACAGACACACACACACACAGAGAGACAGACACACACACACACAGAGAGACAGACACACACACACAGAGAGAGACAGACACACACACACAGAGAGAGACAGACACACACACACAGAGAGAGACAGACACACACACACACAGAGAGACAGACACACACACACACAGAGAGACAGACACACAGACACACACAGAGAGACAGACACACACAGACACACACAGAGAGAGACAGACACACACACACAGAGAGAGACAGACACACACAGACACACACAGAGAGAGACAGACACACACAGACACACACAGAGAGAGACAGACACACACAGACACACACAGAGAGAGACAGACACACACAGACACACACAGAGAGAGACAGACACACACACACACACACACACACACAGACACACACACACACACAGACACACACACACACACAGACACACACACACACACAGACACACACACACACACACACACACACACACACACACACACACACACACACACAGACACACACACAAAGTGAGACATACACAGAGACACTCACACACACACACACACACAGTGACACACACACACCCACACACACACACACACACACACACACACACACACACACAGAGACACACACACAGAGACACACACAGAGACGCACACACAGAGACGCACACACAGAGACGCACACACAGAGACGCACACACAGAGACGCACACACAGAGACGCACACACAGAGACACACACACAGAGACACACACACAGAGACACACACACAGAGACACACACAGAGACACACACACAGAGACACACACAGAGACATTGCTGGAATTATAGATAGATAAGGGGGGCTGGACCCTTATCCAACCAAGATATTCTAGTTTTGTATTTTTAATTAATTTTCTGAAATTTGTGTAATTTGTTTTCCACTTGGAAGTTGTGGGTTACGATGTGTAAATAAAGGTGGAAAAAGTCTCATTTGATGCAATTTAATTCCAGGCTACAAGGCAACATTTGAACGGGGGTGTAGACTTTTATATCGGCACTGTATTCGCCACCATGAATCAACCAAACTGGTGTTTCTTGTCAAAATACTAGACGGTGTTAACTTGTTTCTAGTGTCAACCAACATGCACCCTACCCTTCATTGTGGGACATTTTCAATGTTTTCGAGTACACATGAATATTTATCATCAAATTTTCGTGACATATTTGGAATGTTTGTGAAAAGTTCTCAGAAAAAAAATTGAAAGTACTCAAAATTGTCCAAGACGTGCCCACGTTGTGTATTTTAAAATAACGTACTGTACAAGGATGTACAGTACTGATGGAGTACTGCTCTCCCCTCTGGGCTGGTGCTGCTGCCTCCCACCTTTCTCGGCTTCACGCTGTCGAAACCAGGGCTTTTAAGATCATCGGCATCTCCCGCAATGAAGCTGAGTCTTTGGGCCTCTCACTCAATCACCGCAGGTTGGTTGGTGGTCTTTCTGTCTTCTACCGACTCCTCTCCAGCCTTGCCCCCCCTACTCTCTCTGCGATTTGTCCCCACCACATTTACACAGGGCGCTCAAGGTCCGCCAACAACCCCCTTCTGGTAAAACTACCAAAATCACGAATCACTGCTCATCTTCACTCTTTCATTCCTCTTTTTTCCCGCCTTTGGAATAAACTTCCTCACTCTATTCCTTCCCATTCTTCCCTCCAGGCTTTCAAAACAGCTGTTCACCACCACCTCTTATCTTCCCCCATCCAAATCCTCGATGTTTTCTACCCCCGATAATCCACCCAACCCCACATCCTTCATTTCTCCTGCTTTCCTTCCTGAAAGTCCCTGAAATGTCCATCTTCTCTTCGCCATGTTCCCCGTCCCATCCCCATCCCTCTCCCTTCCACAGTTCACCTAATGTGTCTGTTCCCAACTGTTTTGTCCCTTCCACTCCCGCCCCTCTTGTCTCATGCCTCCTTGCTGTGAGTTGTGTGTTAGCTCTCATACGAGCCTCAACCAAGGTATACAAAAAAAAAAAAAAAAGTTTAAACAATGAAGAATAAATTCTTTTTTTAAATTAATATACAGTTATGTACTGAAAGATATGAAATGACGTTGGCAATTCTTGGACTGCCGTGATCATCTTGTTCCGAGGTACTTCTGTGTGACCCTCAGAGATACTACGAGTAGTTTTGGATTTGTTTCCACCTTTTGAAATTTGGAAATATTGGAGAAACGAATGCTTTTTATGGCTACGCCAACAAAGTTGCCGGAGGCATGTTTTCAGATTGTCCGTCCGTGCGTGTGTCCGTCCACAATAGGTTTTCGTTACCCCGATAATTCAAGAACGGCTGAAGGAATCCAAGTCAAACTTGGTACAAGTTTTTATAATGATTCAAGGATGAATTGATTAGATTTTGTGGTCAAGAGATTAAAGGTCAGAGGTCTCGTCGGGTAAAAATTCTGTTACCGAGCTAACTTGTGAACCGGTGATGGGATTTTGACCAAACTTGGTACAAGTATGTATAATGATGTAATAATGTGGGCAGAGGCATATCGGTCGACATCGTGACGTCGAAGAGTGCCGTTCTAGGTAATGTTTGCAAGCCGCAAGTTGCAGTGTTCTCACTAAGACTGCAAGCAGTGTTGACGATAATTTGCTACATATCTGCCTAAACATCTAATTTCTTTCCTTTTCTCATTTCCAGTTTTGTGTGTTTGGCAGTGCTGTGATTGTTGAACACAAAATTTAAGACTTGGTACATATAGCTGCTGTCGTATCGGAGAAAACGTCACTGAACTCCAAATGCGAAACACGGTGCGATTTTTGAGGATGGGAGGGAGGATAATTTAAATAAGTAAATGTGCTGTCTACGGCGTCGAGTTGGGTCTTATTTCTGAGCAGGTCCTGGCATCGTGTTTCTATTACGCACAATCCACCTCGGTCACCTTGGAAATTTTTGGGATTCAACTGCAACCGTGCTCCATCACCTCTGCCTCATTGTTCCCAATAGACGTGGGCCATTTGAGAGCCTCCATCGTCATGTGGGAAATCCATTGGCATGACATTTTAATAACTTTAAATCCCAACATTAAACTCGGTTTATACCTGCACTTGGTTTAGCATTTTTGTTCGAGTGCATCCTAGGTTCGATTCCAATCTGTTTTGTTCATTTGTCGTTATCCTGTACGTAATATTTGGACAAGCTCCACCATGAGCCTTAGACGACTGTACATAAAAAGAAAATTTATTACTACCTTGCTCGATATATTCTTTGGAGGAAACTCTCAGCCTCAGTTGTGGTGCACAGGTAGTTTTTGCTGAGTGTTAAGGGAGGTTAATGCACCATGTACAAACTTGTTAAGCATCAGTCACTCACCATACATATACATCTACTAATAAACGTTCCACTTTTACTATTTAACATTCCAAACAATCCCCACCTTGTGGAGTTGCTCTCAAAAGTAAAAAAAAACATTAAGTCTTTCATGAACCAGCTGGCCAGGCCTGACGTTCGTCTGTGGAGGTGGCAGGGATTTACGATTCATTCATGGTGCTTGCGAGAAGTCGTCAACTATTTGAAAAAGACACTTGATGGGATCTTTGACACCAACCAGCTAAATACTCACAGATGGGGACACCCAGCTTAACGTCCACCCAAGGGACGGCACACATTTTTGATGCAACAGCACACCTGCAGAGCACCAATCCACCAGCTTGTGCTCAGGGTGGGAATCGAACCCAGACTAGACAGCCAAACGGTAAGTGCGCTCCCTCTCCACCATTCCGTCACGATATGGTCGGGCACTTAAGTTTGTGACCAATTTGCCAATGTGTGATGCTGGTGGAGAATTGGTGGTGTTTTCGAGTTTGTTGTAGTCGCCGGATGCAGGTGCATCGTAATGAAGTGCAGATGTGGTTGCGAGGAGTGGAATGATGCCAACTCCTTTTGTTTTCATGGCAAAGGGCGATGTGGATTAAAATGTGCTTTTATTTGCCAGAAAGCCATTTTCTATAAACATATCCATGTATTTGATGTTTCATCGATGAGCAGGATGGAGACTCGGTTGTTTTTTTACGACGGTATCTTGTTTCACTCTGTTCAATGATTATTCTTCATTCATTAATCCATGTAATCAAACCTCCCCCCTGCCTTGTGACGCCATACCGAAAATTCCCCTTATTGACTCCCTCGCTTGATTTGTATGTTGCTTTCTCTCTTCTGGTTACACAGCACTATTTCGGTGCTGTTCATTCTCCACGTCTCTGTACACCGCTTCCCTAAACTCACTTATCTATCTATAATTCCAGCTGTGTGTGTGTGTGTGTGACCGCTGTTTCTCGACAACCGCTGGTCCGATCTAATTGAAACTTGCGAGCTATATTGCTGGGGACCTGAGTATGTGCCTTTTCAAGGTTTGATATTAATCGGACAAGTGTTTCCCAAGTTATGGCCATTTATTTACCAACCACTGAAAGGACACGTTGCTGCGTAAGCCGGTGCGCGGCCGGCCGACGATGACATCACGTGCCGTGCCGGTTACGATGGGGATCGGTGACTTAGTTACCGTGGCGTATGAGTGGCAATGGTCAATGGCAGAGAATGTCATGGCAAGCAAAGACAGGGAGGTAAACTTGATTTTAATTAACTCTGTGTGTGTCAGTATCACAGCAGTTGTTACTTCAATGCAAGTGATAATTCGTGGAATGCATGTGCACATTCCGTACGGGCACGCACCACTTCCGGATCGTGATGACTCAATGTATTCTAATAATTTCTCGATTTCTTATGCGCATTTATAGATAAACACAATGCCCCAATCTAGTCGTCGTTTACGAGAGTGAAGGAACGGCCTGTGTGGTTGTTTGAATGTTTTTTTTTTTTTTTTTTTTTTTTTTTGCACGTGCGGCCACGCGAGAGCGAAGGAATGGCCTGTGTGGTTGTTGTTTCTGGCACGCGGTTTGAAAGCTTTTTATTTTTTGCACGTACGGCCATGCACTTACGGCCACGTACGAGTTGTTTTAACACACACACACACACACACACACACACACACACACACACACACACACACACACACACACACACACACACACACACACACACACACACGGAGGGAAAGTATGTTGTACGAGTAAGTTTCATCGAATCTTCCAAGAGGATTTGACTTTGGAGGCCCTGAAGTTGAACCTGTGCAAGTTTTGTTCGATTCCATCAAATTTTGTGGGAATTTTTTTTTTTTTACAACTTTCTATTTTCTTCCTTTTAAGGGAAGGGTGGGTGCAATTGGAATCATCTGAGCTATGTAACCACAAAGTATTTAATATGCACATAAGCAGTACACATGTTTTTTGCTTCATGTACGTTAAACCCCGAGTTATTTTTTTATTTTCGGGAGCAATAAAGGCAGCGGTCTGTTGCCTATACACTGCCCAAATAAACGGATGTTTCAGAAGAACGTGTCGCGCATTTGAAGCAAGATCGACCGTCGGGTGGGTACTCTGCTGTGGTATTAATAATAATAAGGATAATATCATGACCCCCCCACCTCCACCCCTGGCCACTCCCATAGGGAATAGGTGCTTCTAGTTATATTAACGGTACGTGTTGAATCCTTGCTTGATGTTAAGCATTTAATGGGATAAGAGCATGGACAATCCTCATAGGTTGGCATCCATGAGGAGGATCAAAAATCCTCCAAAGTAAATGCCCCACTGAGTGCAGTGAGAAAGGTGGTGTCATTGTTGTGGTACTAGAGTGCCCCGGGAAGTGGCTGCACCTTCCCCCAAGCTCAGTGGCTGTATTTTTTTTTTGTCTAACAATCCTGTTGTGTCTCATGTTTTCGTCTGTAAGTCCATGTGTGTGTGGCAGCTTTGCTACGAGCCTTAGATCCTGTAAAAAATAATTTTAAAATAAAAAATATATATTGTAGTGTCCAGGGGGTTTAAACCCTACCTGGAGGGATGGCAAAGCTTCTTCCTTGAAGGCTACAACCGAGACTCGGGGATTAACGGTGCGCGTTAGCGGGGCGTAATGGCGGAGAGACAATCCACACAGGAGAATCACGGGGAGGAGCACAGCACAAAGGCGCTGTACCAGGACAGCACAATGCTACAGTATCTTAAAAGGAATACATTTAATGAGAATAAATGAATGTTTACAACGGCCAATAATTCAAAAAGGTAATGATAATAATAATAAAGTAAATAAATCCTACAGTCAATGCGTCTCCCACACAGACTCGATACAGACAACGGGGACACAAAATGAAAAAGAAAAACCTTCCTTTTTAACTATTCCTGCACTTAACTTGGCCCAGAGCTGATCCTTGTGGAACTGGACTCGAGGAGCTTCTCTCGTAGCAGGATGAACACGCCAGGCAATCCACGAGTGGCACTCCACATCAAGGCTCAAAGCCCCAGTGTAATGGCTTTGGGTACTCCGATTGTCCTTACCGACCAGACCAGAAGCAAAAGGCCAGCGTTTTACTTCACCACGTGAGCCAAATCACCTCAACACAAATTCAATGGCCGTGTTGTCCTTGGCGTGCGCTCAACCTCGTCTCTCGCCTCTCCAAACAATGCACCTCGTGCCTCCACTCTGATCTCGGCTCTCCCAAAATGCCAAGCCAACTCCTTCCTCTTATAATGTGCAACATTTTTGCTTTGACCTCGATCACGCCAATATATCATCCTATGCAGTAGTCGGAAGCCTCTCAAAATGCACCAGCCAACTTGAACTCCATTCCCCTCTCTCGTGCGCTCCCTTCAACTTAGATCATGCTGATCTTGAAATCCTCCGCTTCGGGGGCGTGGCCTGCACGCACCAAACCGGGGAGGGCGGGGCTTCTCCTGCTCGGCTAGCTTCTGATGTCACGCCCATCAATCGTCCCTTGGGAGCGTGACTGCGCTTGTTGTCAACCTTTGAAGGGGGGGGGATTTCTGGCCGTTTGTTGTGGTTTCAGGGACGCGTTTCCCACCTTTATTGCCGATCTTGAAATATAAAAACATAGGGAAAAATCACAGAGGGCAATCACATACTGGGGAGCGTATTCTTATTCCCTCGGCTAATTAACACCGCATCAACCCTCGTGTGGTGACACGTAACACTTAAGTTCACATATTCCCAACTTGATCACATCAAGATGCCTTCTGCTCATTCACGGACCAAGCAACGCCACACAATGCTATATTCCCTATTAAATTCTTCCATCTACACCCACAACCGTAACAATATTTGTGTGTGTGTGTGTGTGTGTGTGTGTGTGTGTGTGTGTGTGTGTGTGTGTGTGTGTGTGTGTGTGTGTGTGTGTGTGTGAGTATCAATATATATATATATATATATATATATATATATTTTTATATATATATATATATATATATATATATATATATATATATATATATATAATAATGTACACTGCCAGCCATTAAAACCGTTCAGGAGGCTGTTGGTCCTCCTACAATCGGGAATTCGTGTCAAATGATGTCTCCAATGAAATAATTTGAGATGTTTTTTTGCTACTCTTTGGCAGTGTGGGCTGTGTGTGGTTCACTGCTGCTCCCTCTTCAGCTGTTTGTCTGCAGAGTGAAGGGTGTCTACAGCTATTTGTTTTCTTTAGTGGAGACACCATGCACCCACCTTTACCAAAAATAAATAAATATCTATTCACCATTTCTGCCCACCTGGATGGTGTAAATACTCTTATCTTTTACACCTTCAACAAACTCTCCTATCTCATTAACTGGACTCTTCAGAGATTTTCACCCCTTGCCTTTATTATCTTAATCTTGTCGTCGTCCTTGTTATTGTTGTTTTATAACAGATTCGTTATTTGCTTCCATGTACAGTCATCCCCCGTTTATCGTGGGGGTTACGTTCCAAACCCCCCCCCCCCCCCGCGATAAGTGAAAATCCGGAATGAATGGATGCCTCCCCAAAAAATCGACTAGTCTGGTCTGGTCGGCTTGGCAGTGATCGGGTTTGAGGTGCCGGAGATCGACTCGTCTGGTCTGGTTGGCTTGGCAGAGATCGGGTTTGAAGTGCCGGATATTGACTTGTCTGGTCTGGTCGGTTTGGCAGTGCTCGTCCAACCGCGGCAAACCTTTTTCCTTCCCGAAGCATATCTAGCACCTTAACCTTCTCCTGGAGCGTCAGGACCTTCCTCTGGCACTTCGGTTCCTTGCCAGAAGCCTTAGAAGGTGCAGGGCGTTTGGGCGGCATCGTAGGGCTTGGAGAAAAAAAACGTAGAAAATATTCAAAGTTCACAAGCGAAACTTTGTCTCGTGCTTGTGTTACTGGTCGAGCGCCACGCGTTATAATTTACTGCTTAAATAATTTATATTTTATATATTATTACCGCGATATACCGAGGGAATCCGCAGAAAAAAATTAGTTAGATTCCAAGGGAAAACCCGCGATGAACCGGGGGCGCGATAGGTGAACCGCGATATAGCGAGGGATGACTGTATTGCGTCGTTTTGATTGTTGCCTTTTGTTGTCATGGTGGCAATTGCTTTTCTGGAAGCCTTGTTGCATGTGCTTTTTAACTGAGGTCGGGTTAGTTTGGTTTCAGGTCCTTTTTACACTTAATGCAACAGCTTCCATTTGTGTATTTTTTGCGAATGAAAATAAATGAAGACCAAATCACAACCACTAAATTTGAGAGTTCATAGAATACGATACCCCACGCAGTGTTTAAATATATACAGTGAAAACCTGACATTCACGGACCCCACGTATTAGAAGTTAGTAAAACATGACCTGATTCTACATTTGTGACCCTGTGCTTCTCGTATTCATGTTTTTTTGCGGGCGCAAAATCGATCTCCCACCAGCCGCGTGCATAACACAGCTCAAAAACCATCTCCCACCAGCTGCGCATAACGCACCTCCTACGTGTGTATCCCCCACCACCATCCCCAACAAGCAATAGTCACACTACCCGTCCCTCCTCCATCTACCCACAACCCCTGCACAACTATTTATGTGCAGTGTATCCTGGGTCTCATTATGCCTTCTCATCCCACTGCCTTGACCTGCTCACTCTAACCCTCACCTGCATCCTCTTTGGAAGAGAACATTGGATTCTAAATCATCATCATCATCATCATCATCATCATCATCATCATCACATCGAAAGTTGCATCGTAACTTAAATAAAAATTGGAGCAGTACCTGCTGCTGCTGCTGTTGTTTTTTTTTTTTTAGCCGCGTTGCGTAGCGAACGCTGGCTCGAAGAGAGCTCCGCGTTGTTCTTGTTCTTGCTCTTGTTCTTCTTGTTCTTGCTCTTGTTCTTGCTCTTGTTCTTGCTCTTGTTCTTGCTCTTGTTCTTGCTCTTGTTCTTGCTCTTGTTCTTCTTGTTCTTGTTCTTGTTCTTCTTCTAGTGAAGACAAAAACCTTTCTGGGGGTGAGAATAGGTAGTGAAGCAGGCAGGGAGGCTACATGGAGGTACCTGATGCCCTGGAGGCACTCGATGCCCTGGAAGCTAGCATAGCAAGAAGATTGACTGGTGGAATGACGTGGCTCTTGGATACATTTGTCCTTGTTTTTGTTGTAAGCATTTTTCATGAAACTGTAATGATGTGCATTTTTTAAAATGTTTTTTTTTTAATTTCCCTTATGAATCACAGATTGCTGGGAACCTATCCCCCTTTTTCCCATTGAAACAATACCCCGACATTCACAAATTCGACATTCACGGCATTTTTCAGGATCCTATCTTTCGCGAATGTTAGGGTCTTACTGTACTTCAATTTAAATACAGTAATGATTTTATAGATCGTTTAAAAAAATTCCGGAAGTTTAACGCTGTTGAATAAGTCTTATATACCACACAAAAGAACAGGTCCAAGTACTGCAAAACTGGAGGTTCGTAGAAGTGATGATAAGGCGATTTGTGTTCTACAGTGTTCAAGTATATAATTCAATTTAAATATAATAAAGATTGTAAAAGTTGTATAAATATATAAATTCTGGGTTTTCCATAACTTTCTGGGTAAATGTTGTATAATTCAATTCTGTTTGACTGCCAGACAATCAGAGAGAGACAAAACATTATCTCGCTCCTCTCCGCGCATGCGTGATCGGGACTAATTCAGGGACAAAATACGGTAAAACAGCAGGTTTGTCCTCCGATTCATGTTCCGCTTCATGTTGAAAACATTCAATAACATTCAATTTCAAGAAGTTGTCCCTCCATCATAAACTGATGAGACGCACGGATGGACAGACCTGAACCAATTGCTTCACCCCGCTTTTCGCTTTGCATGCGTGGGGTAAACACACGAGTATGAACACATTAGTACAACACATTAATTGAGTTTCTCTGCATGTTGTGAAAACATTAGTGAGGCGAGTGACGAGGTGCAGTTTGGAGATTGTTTATAATTAGTTGCCTTGTTGCCTCTTATTTTAGGGCAATCTACACGACCTGTCAAAAGTTTTAGAACACCCCCATTTTTCCAGTTTTTACTGAAATTTAAGCAGTTCAAGTCCAGTGAATAACCTGAAATGGTACAAAGCAAAGAGTTAACTGCCAGAGGTTAAAAAAAAGAGTTGAGGTTACTAAAAACTGAAAAATAATGTAAATTTTAGAGTTGTTAAAAAAGGCCTTTTTCAGGGAACAAGTAATGGGTTAGCAACTGCTGCTGTTTTGCAGCAATGGAAGCAAATTTAGCCTTGAAAGTTGATGAAAACAATTCCTACAGGTGTTGCAACTTTTGTTGATTAGTTACAAACCCTCTCTCTGTATAAAAGCAGTGTTGGAACAGACTGTGTTGCTTCAAACTTTGAAGCATTATTTGGATAATATTGCACTGCAGGAAGTAGTATATTGCTATCATGTTGGTGAGAAAAGTTCAACAAACAAAGGAAGACAGACACACCATTATAACCCTTAAAAGTGTCGGTCTTTCCTTTAGAGAAATTTAAAAGCAAGCCAAGGTATCAGAGTGCATTTTCTACACCATCAAAAGGCACTTGAAAACTGGAGGAAACTCTGACAGGAAGAGGTCTGGCAGACCCAAAGCCACAACACAATCAGAAGACAAGTTTATGAGAGTCAACAGCTTGCGTGATAGGTGGCTCACAGGGCAGCAGCTTCAAGCACAGTTTAACACTGGTCGAAGTAAGGAAGTCTCAGTTTCAACTGTGAAGAGAAGACTTTGAGCTGCAGGTTTGACAGGTCGAGTGGCAGTAAGAAAGCCATTGCTAAGATGGTAAAATAAGAAAAAGAGGCTTGCCTGGGCCATGAAGTACTGCCAGTGGACTATTGAAAACTGGAAGAAGGTCTTCTGGACCGATGAATCAAAATATGAAATCTTCGGTTCATCACGCAGGGTTTTTGTACGCCGTCGAGTAGGCGAAAGGATGGCTCCTCAGTGTGTGACACCAACTGTCAAACTTGGAGGAGGAAGCGTGATGATCTGGGGCTCTTTTGCTGTATCCAGAGTCGGTGACTTGCACAGAGTGACTGGCACCCTGAACCAAAAGGGCTTCCACAGCATTTTGCAGCGCCATGCAATACCCTCTCGTCTACGCCTCGTTGGTCAGGGGTTCATCCTACAGCAAGTTAATGACCCAAAAACATACCTCCAGGCTATGTCAGAACTACCTTAGAAGAAAAGAACAAGACGGTAGGCTTCAAATCATGGAATGGCCAGCACAGTCTCCAGACTTAAACCCCATCAAATTGGTTTGGGATGAACTGGACAGAAGGGTGAAAGCAAAGCAACCTACAAGTGCAACACATTTGTGGGAACTTCTGTAACAGTGTTGGGAAGAACCTTCCGAACAATATTTGATTTCCATTGCAGAAAGAATGCCACGAGTATGTTCGGCTGTTATATCTGCAAAAGGTGGAGACTTTGATGGGTCAAAAATTTGGATTAAATTGTTCAACAAAGCGATTCCAAGATTTCTTTTTTATCTGCAATTGTTTATTTGTTCTATACTTTAATTTCAGAGTACATTGAAATTTTAAACTGCTTAAATTTCAGTAAAAACTGGAAAAATGTGGGTGTTCTAAAACTTTTGACCGGTCGTGTACATATCATTTGATAACAGACTTATGCACACGAGACTAATTTGTTGACATCTTCAAAATGCTATCAAGCCAAAATGACTTTTGCCTTTTCTTTTCACCTTGGAAATAGTTTCCTTGATATGGGAGGATAAACTCATGCTTGGTCCATTTACATTCATGTTCGGAATGCTGGATTTGTGCCATCCGAGCATAGCTTATTGGGCAATATGCTTGAGTTTGGACAAAATGCCAGCGTAACTTGTAAACAACAGCCTGATGAAAATTTACTCTTCCTCCCAATCCTTCCCCATGACCTTATTTATTTCCATCCTCCCTTTCACACCAGCTGTACATTCCGTTTTCCAAGCACAAACATCCGGCTCACCTTCCACGGCCCCAATCAAGAAGAGGGCATCGAGGCCGGGGAGGTCAAGACGATGTCCGTCGAGAGGCCGCCATCGCCCTCGGTCCCTGCGCCGGTGACCGGCCCACCAATTGAGAGCACCGTTGCTGAAATAGCCCCCGACCTCACGAGTCCCGTCCCATCACCCACAGGAACTATCAGGTCAGACTTTCCATGATATAACCATTGGCTTGTACTGTTGTTTATTTTGTGCCTCAACACACTCCCAACCCTGCAAACATGACAGGCATCCATGTTTAACATGTCAGACCAAAGTTTTTGTTTTTTTTAAATCTTAATCCCCAAATGAATGGTTCCCTTCGATTGCAAACGCTGGTTCCTCCTGATGTATGTCGATGTTCGTCAATTTCCCTCGCAATGTGGAGGAAAATTTCAGGACAAAATATCCCGAGAGCTCGGTTCATTGCAACTTCTTAATCATTTTGCTTCGGATGTTTGTCATCGTATTTACTGTGGATACGCACCGCTCAGCATTGTTTTCTCTCACATCTCCTGCATTATCTCGTTAAGTTTAATTTGCATTTTTATAATCTCCTTGCTCGGACTTGTGAATTCTGAAAGGTGGCATTTACGACGCACAAGGTTAGAAAAAATGATATGTGTGTAATGCGGCTCAGGCTGGCAGGATTACCGAGAGGTAAGCACGCCTCTAAGCTGTCTAGCTTGGGTTTGAATCCTGACCCAGCTATAAACTGTCATCCTGGTGTTTCACAGGCGGGGCGATTCATCAATGTGGGTGCCGTCCCAAGGACAGACGATGGACGATGGACGCTAAACTGGGTGTTCCATCCACCGGCATTAGTTGGTGGACGTTAAAGATCCTATGGTGTCCTTCGCGAAGAGTATGCGAGCTATCACCGGCACCCTGAAGGATGCCAATGGCAAACCACCCAGTATATCCCTTGCCAAGAAACCGTCTCGGCAGCGGCGACGCTCTGTAACAGAGTAAGGTACATCACAACGATGCAGCTTTAGGTTGGAGATTAGTAGGCCTAATTGTATTTTGCCCAGGTTATTGAGATGAAGATCTGCCATTGAAATTTCATTTTATTTTCGAATGGGTTTATAAGTGAATTCATTCAGTTTCAATGTGCTGCCCTACCATCTCACGTTTAACTGTGGATTGATTTGTAACAAGCACCTCGAGGGTGGAGATCTGCCGCCCATTTTGAGAACAGCTGCCGTACGACGAGGCACCCTCTCCACGAGGTTGGTGTAGCATTCGTGTGTAATTTGAGCCCATTCCACATTCAATCATTTAATGGCCTAAGATGGTGTAATGTTACACAAGCATCGTTGTGGTTGGTTCAAAAGCGTCTCTTCCTGATTGTGAAATTTATGATTTTGAGCTACTGTGTACTCTTGCATAAACGGAGAAGGGGGCAGTACTCATTGTTGGATTAAGGCTTGTGGACACTATGTTCCTGTGTCGGGACATCTTCCACGTGTATGTGTGTTTAGGAGCTTGTGGCATGTTCCCCGCAAAAGAGGTGGGTAATTGTGTTTGTAGAGATAGCGAGGTTAAGATGTCTCAACTAAGGTTTCCCTTTGTAAAACCTGGTAGTGCTGAGCAGGGTTGTGTCGACACGCCACCTTCCCCCTACCAACAGAGGGAAACGACGACTCCTCTGCAGATGTCCGACGGCACGTGGGAGACGGGCATTTGTTCATTGCTGAGGCTAGAAAAGGTGAATGCATTCCGGGTGGAGACTCGTGGAGACCTCGGTCTGGTGATTGCAGAGTAGAGTCCCTATATACTACGAGTAATGACAACTTGCAATTTGAAGCAATTTTGTTTCCATCGAGCCTGGCGCACAGAACCTGCGCCCGTTGTGCGTGAAGCTTAATGCGTCCATTTTCTAATCAAGCTGTTTCTCTGCGCTAAAAAAAGGAGATTATATTTCCGAACGCTTTATGTTTGTTCTTCCACCAACTCAGAATAAGCAAACAATCAGACAGGAATGCTTTAACCTCGAAACATCAAGCAGGACACACGGCAAAATTAAGTGTCGTGCGCAAGTAAAGGTTCCCACTGATTGCCTGATTTGAGGTGTACAGAGCAAGAGAGTAGAAGAAACGCGTGTATGGTTCCTCTATAATGTCTACACCCCCTTTCAAAATGTTCACCTTTTGTTCTCTTAAAGCCTGGAATTAAATTTCATTAAATCAGACTTTTCCACCTTTATTTACATATCGTAAACCACAATTTCCTAGTGAAAAATTTCACAAAATTTTTCACAAAAAAACAGATTTCACAAAATTTATTAAAAATACAAAGCTAGAAAATCTTGGTTGGATAAATGTCCCCCCCCGCCCCCCCCCGCTTATGTTATCAATTGTAAATTAGCCCGGGTGTAACCAATCTATAAAATCACACACCTAAGTTAATTGGCCTCCACCTGTGTTAAATTGTCGTGATTCTGATGATTTCAGAATAAAATCAGCTGTTCCTGTAGGTTTTCTCTGGGGAGTGCATTTCATGCAAAGCCTCAAACTTGAGAACCAAGGAGCTTTCAAAAGACTTTCTTTTTTCTTCTTCTTTCGGCTGCTCCCGTTTGGGGTCGCCACAGCGGATCATCCGTCATGATCCTCATACTGATTTGGCATAGGTTTTATGCCAGATGCCCTTCCTGACGTAAACCTGGTCGCCTCTTACGACACAGGGATAAGGATTGGGTTGCGCCATGATTCTGGGCTGCCCTACACCCTTTCATAGCGAGGCCCAGTGCAGAGCTCCCGTCCTCAAGCGATCCTCCAACCCAAGCCTCTGAGTAGCCAGATTACAGGCGCACGCCACTACGCCCGGCTAAGAGCTTACAAAAGACCTCTGGGATAAAGTTGTGGAAAGGCACAGATCAAGGGAAAGGTATAAAAATATTTCAAAGGCCTTGAATATCCCTCAGAGCACAGTCAAGACCATCATAAAGAAGTGGAAGGCGTATGGTACCACGAAGACCATGCCGAGATCAGGTCGTCCCTCCAAACTGGGTGACTGAGCAAGGAGGAGACTGATAAGAGAGGCCACTAAGAGACCAATGGCAACTTTGAAAGAGCTACAGGCCTTTATGGCAAAGACTGTACACTGTGTGCATTTGACAACAATATCCCAAGCACTCCACGAGTATGGCCTGTATGGTCGGGTGGCAAGGAGGAAGCCTTTACACAAAAAAGCCACCTTGAGTCCCGTTTGAGGTATCCTGAGATTCTGAAGCCATGTGGAAAATTTTTTTTGTGGTCTGACGAAACCAAAATGGAACTTTTTCGCCTAAATGCAAAATGTTACGTTTGGTGCAAACTCAGCACAGCACACCATCCAAAGAACAACATCCCTACTGTGAAGCATGGTGGTGGCAGCATCATGTTGTGTTGATGTTTTTCATCAGCAGGGAATGGGGCACTTGTCAGGCCAGAATGGAAAACAAATGGAGCAAAATACAGAAAAATCCGAGAGGAAAACCTGCTGCCTTCTGCAAGAAAGCTGAAATCTGGACGGAAGTTCACCTTTCAGCATGATGACTCCAAGTACACAGCCAAAGCTACAATGGAGTGGCGAAGGAACATATAGAAAAATGTCCTCGAGTACCCCAGCCAGAGCCCCGACCTCAATCCAATCGAAAATCTGTGGCATGACGTGAAGATTGCTGTCCATCATCGCTCCCCACACAACTTGACTGAGGTTGAACAGTTTTGTCCAGAAGAATGGGCAAATATTGTCCAATCAAGGTGTGCAAAGTTGGGAGAGACCTATCCCCACAGACTCACAGCTGTAATTGCTGTCAAAGGTGCTTCCACCAGGTATCAACTCAGGGGAGTGGACACTTATCCAACCAAGATATTCTACTTTTGTGTTCTTAATAAATTTTGTGAAACTTGTAGAATTTGTTTTTCACTTGGACGTTGTGGGTTACGATGCGTAAATAAAGGTGGGAAAAGTCTGATGTAATGACATTTAATTCCAGGCATGAAGGGAACAAAAGGTGAAAATTTTGAAAGCAGGTGTAGACTTTCTATAGGCACTGTTGGTCGTGACAAAAAGCAGAAATTTGAAAGATGTGAAAGAGAGAAATGTGCGCACACTGTTCACGCCAGATGTGCACGCCATCAAGATAGTGCAGAATAGAAAAGGGTAACATTGTGAATGAAAAAAGAGAGAGCTTGAGAAGATTGATCGATTTGATCGTGTGTTCTGCTTGAAAGCAGGTTCTTGGCTGCTTGTCAAGGGTGGTGCTGGATGGTTTGCCATTGCCTTCCCAGCAATTAGTGAGGGCAAGAATTTGTAATTTGACCAGGATACCGGTGATAACTCACCTCTTGGCGAAGGACACTGGGATTTTTAACATCTAACAATCAATGACGGCAGATGGGACACCCGGCTTCACATCCATCCGAGGGACGGCACACACACTGATGAATCGCCTTGCCTGTGAAACACCGGGATGACAGTTTATAGCTGGGCCAGGATTCAAACCCAGGCTAGACAGCTTCAAGGTGAGTGCGTGTACCTGTCGGCCATCCTGCCAGCCCAGAAAAATTAATATTAAAGATTGACATAAGTGAGCACACCGAATTAATCAAAGTATGCGTGAATTGAATTAGAATCTTTTTGAAGGTCGGTGTCGGTCTGCGTCGGCGGAAATGTAGAACAAATGGATGGAATCGACAGAATGTTGATCGAGGTAGGCTAACCCCCATGGGATGCCACACCCCCCCCCCACAACCCCAATGAGGTCAGTGTTGGTGTTGTACTTGAGGAGTCAATTTGATGGTGTGAATTGCATTGTTTTTCTAATGATGAATTTGCTCTTGATACGTTGTTTGAATGCTCGCTTCTCTTCCCCCATCGTGCATCCAATAGACCATCCTTTCCTCCCCTCTTAACCTCCCAACCCCTTCTCTTTCCTTCTTGTGTTTTTGTTCACACTTCAAGTGTTTAGCTCTTCGTATATTTAACTTTGCCCGTCGTTTATACTCGGCCTCGAAAGTGGTGCTCCTTACATGAGCGTCAAGGTGATTCTGTTTCTCTTTAGGATTTTGGTTTTTACGAGTTGGGTCGTTCTACGCTTTTGGCTCTGTCCTTTTTCCACACTCGATTTGTCATGTCGACGTCGAGTAAGGGAAAAGTCCGCACCTGGATTAAATGTGACTGTTTGTTTTTCCACCAACCCAGCTGCGCAAACCTCGGTTCGATCAGGTTTTGTTTTCCCTTCCAGAGGATTGAGCATATCCTTGCCTTCACGGTCAGTCAAATGAGAGGAGAGTGGGTAAATGATGAACCGGCGTGTTGGGGTGACATTTCGATGAAAAACCTTTGAAAATTTGGTTTACGAAACAGTCCCTAAGCCTTACCCCATGCTTCACCACCCCCACTTCTTCCCCGACTGTCGGTTAACCTACATACCTGAATTTTTTCATATTTTTAACATTCAAGCTACTTGGATCATTTTCCCGCCTTATTAACACCTACTCGTCGTGCACACGATGACGATGGCATCCGTTTCTTTCTCAGAAGGTCGACAACACCACAAAACCCTGACTGAGCTGTTTTATGTATGTAGCTTGTATCACTTAAGAGGAAAAGGGATCGGCTTTAGAGCAAAGACCTGTCTGATTGATTCTCAACAAAACAGATCTCGTTGATTTTCACCATGAGGATGCTGTGACCGTCGCATGAAAAGCACCAGTGAGGGGTTGGTGCTCATCCACGTGCGTTCAAACTCGCACACATGTTATGATATGAAATCTCAGACCGTCAGTTCGGATTCAGACCTGGTCACTCTACCATTGAAATGCTGCTTCTGTTATCTCAACAATAGTCGTATGTCCTCAATCTCAGACATCCGATCAGGGCCGTCTCTCTGGACGTCTCGAGCATTTGATGGTCTGGCACCCCCGCCTTGATCTTCACACTCTCTGCCTATGGCATCCAAGGCAACCTCCTCTCATAGCTTACTGACTCCCTCTACTCTCGTAGCTAACCCGTGGCTTCCAACGAGATCCTCTCATCTCCACTTCCGGTATTGGCTGGAGTACCACAAGGCAATTTCTTGGACCTCGTCCTTTTCCTAATCTTCATCAACAATCTTTCTGACTCTCTCGAAGATCCTCTTAACTTCATCTCTTTGCTGATGATTCCACCCTCTGCCATAACACCCCAGGTGGGCAGGCAGCAGCCTCTTCCCTCCCTGTAAACCTTGATAGAAAGACAAACTCATCCAAAACTTGGAATACATATTTCAATCCTGACAAATCTCACTCTCCAACTGTCTCTCTGAAAAGACCCATTTGCAAACCCTCCTGTATACTTTCTTCACCACGATCTTTCTTTGGCAAACTACATATCTAACTTGGCCTTGAAAGGCAGCTACAGATTGCACACCCAACATTATGCAAAGTCTTTCCTAGGCACATCTGAACTTTGATCTACGTCCAAGACCTCCATCTGTTACTTGATGGGATAATGCTCTCGCTTTTGGGCTGGCACCCCTGCTTCACAACTTGCTCAGCTTTAGGCCATGGAAACCGAGGTCTTCAAAGATCATTGTGATCACCTGCTACTAAGCTGAGTCCATGGACCTATCACTTTCCCATCGCAGACAGGTCGGTGGTCACTGTGTTTTCAGCTGCATACATCAACCCTCCCCAATCCACCTCATTTCGGGTTTCCAGTTTTTCCTTCCACTTTTGTGAGATTTTGCGGCTGTATGTATCTGATTCACTGCCTATGTCCTACCCTTGCTCTCACTTTGCCCCACGTTCCTTACTTCTCCAAGTCTCCCTCTGTTATATCCCTCAATTATGCTGTTACTGCCCCCCCCTTTTCTCCTGTTATTTTTGTTCTGTTGTCTCCTGGTCTGTTCTGTGTTCCAGCTCCTCCAGAATCTCAACGCTGGATTGAATTTTTTTTTAAAAAAAAAACCTAAAATACATTCCGTTATCCTGAGTTGCTATAATCCCAAAGAAATTGATTAGGGTAGCCATTGCTCATAAATGTAATTTATCCTTTTGTGATTGTCATCGTTATTTATTGCCAAACGCTGACTCAAATTTGATGTCAGATTCTCAACTTGAGGTTTCTTTTTATTTCAGGTCTCTATTATTAATTCTCTATTGATCAATGCATTGCTTGGATTTACCCATAATTGCTCGTACTATGAGCATTTAAAGGATGAGTTTCGATGATTCCCTCCGCCACCAAAGGTGGATGGAGGTTATGTTTTCACCAATCTGTCTGTTAGCAGGATATCTCAAAAAGTTGTGGACAGAATCAGACAGAACTTGGTAGACCGGTTGGGTGGGCGGCAACGACAAATGAATTCAAGTTCGGTGAAGATCCGGATCCGGATCCGGATACGAGAAATTTTTGATTTTTCGAAGTGATTCTTGACCATTGAGAGATGGGCCCAAAATGGATACACGACAGTGTACTGTATTGCATGATATTTCAAAAAGTTGTGGATGAGTTTATTCAGTGGAGAAGAACAAGCCGGTTAATTTTAAGTTCAGTTCCGGATCCAGATGCGGCCTGTCAGTGGGGTACAAAATGTAAACTGTTCAGCCTGGCGGAGAGATGCTCTCGAAAGAGTGTTATTCTAATTCGTATTGAGATTTATTTTTGACTCGTATCACTTAGTTAATGGAACAATAAAGTTCTCGGGAGTTAGAACATAATACTCCACACATTGGTCAAGTACTCTATATATATTTATATATATATATATATATTTATATATATATATATATATATATATATATATATATATATATATTCCAATTTTAATAAAATTATGATTTTATAGATCATAAAATTATATAATTTAGTGCTCTTGAAGCCGTTGTACACCACCCTATCATGCATTACAGTCATACTCCATATCGAGGGAGGATACGGGAAAACAATGGCCCCCCATTCTAACGTGTACATGATTATGCACTCATAAAGTACTCTCGAGTGAAGTCGTCAGCATTTCAAAGCCATACCTTATATTCTCGAACATTTTCTGAACTACGAAGACTTTAAAAAGATGCCAGAATACATCGCTAAAGTACCACAATGACAGATCTTGAAATCGCCAATTTGTACTTCTTCTGCTTCTTCCCCTCTAAAAACAATGTAAAACTGTAGCCTGACCTAACTCAATAACTGCTGAAGCGATGATGATGATTCCAACGTGAGGAAGTTACTTTTTCTCTGAGCGAGTGCATGCAACCCAAAATTAAAAAAAAATAGAAACAATAATTGGTTTATTACAAAAAGAGATCGGACATCAATGTGGATTCAACCAAACCAGGCCAGGATTGTGGGAAAAGAGGGGGGGGGGAGGGGAAATGGACAGTGGACAGAACCATTCCAAAAGCAATACCTTTCCAAACCATCTCCTAAATCAACTGAAGCTAGTTTTAAACAGTTTAATAACATGTGTGGATTTAATCCACACATGTTATTAAGTAGTTTTATAACAAAATATATGAAACAATGTATGTAGTTACAGCACCCTATTTTATTTATTTTTCATTTTTTTGTATATTGTCTAGGCTCGTATGAGAGATAACACAAATAACACAGCAAGGGGGGCATGACACAAGAGGGGTGGGAGAGAGAAGGACGAAACAGTGGGGAACAGACACATTAGGAGATCTGTGGAAGGGAGAGGGATGGGGCGGGGAACACGGGTTTTACAAGATGGACACTACAGGGACTTTCAGGAATGAAAGCAGGGAATTTGAAGGAGGCGGGTTTGGGGTGGATTAACGGGGGTAGAAAAGATCGAGGTTTTGGATAGGGGAAGATAAGAGGTGGTGGTGAACAGCTGTTTTGAATGCATGGAGGGAAGAATGGCATTGAAGAGAGAGTGGGAGTTTATTCCAAAAGCGGTTTTGGTAGTTTTACCAGAAGGGGGTTGCTGGTGGACCTCGAGCACCCTGGGAAATATAGGGGGGGGGACATATCACAGACAGAGCAGGGGGGTGAGACTGGAGAGGAGACTGTGGAAGACAGAAAGACCACCGACCTGTCTGTGGTGAGAGAGTGAGAGGTCCAAAGACTCAGCCTCATCGTGGGGGATGCCAATGATCTTAAATGCCTTGGTTTCAACAGCATGAAGCTGGGAAAGGTGAGAGGCAGCAGCACCAGCCCAGAGGGGAGAGCAGTCCTCTATCAGGCTGTGGACAAAAGCTTTGTATGTGGTCAGGTGGGCCAAGGAAGGATTTTGCACGATTGAGGATTCCCAGTCGGTGACTGGCTTTTATTCTTCCACTTTTTTATATGTTATTTTTCTTCCACACTTTGGAGGCCAGGTTGGAAATGTGGCTTTCCCATGAAAGATTCCCAGGAAAGACCCTATTGAACAAAAATTTTGAAGTGTATGAAATTAAACCAAAATAACAAATTATATGAAACATAAAGCATTTATTTCTTTTAAAAATTGCAGAATCAAGAAGAAATCTTTTTTTCAAAACAATGTAAAAAACATAGAGGGAAGAAATCTAAAAAAAACAAGGAAGGAATGATACCACGTTACAATGCCACGATATAACATCACAATCTTCTTTTGGATTACCATCACGACATCTTTTGACATTTTACTTTTGTTGTGGAATTGTGATGGAACTACATCAAAAGATGTCGTGATGGCAATCCACAAGAGGATTGTGATGTCGTATCGTGGCATCGTAATATGGTATCATTCCTACCTTGTCCTTGTTTTTTTGAGATTTCATCCCTCTGTTTTTCCATTTTTTTTTTCTTGTGTAACACATCCAAGTACTGCAAAAGTGGAGGTTCTTTGAAGTATTATGAAGGCAATTTGTGTTCTACAGTGTTCAAGTATATAATGCAATTGAAATAAAAGTTGAAAGAGGTTTAAAGGTGTATCAGTAAATCAATTCTGTGGTTTACCTCCATTGATGCAGTGTCTTTTACACCACCTTATTTAACACATTACATGAGTTATTTGTGCCTATTGTTTGTGTCCTCTATGATTTCCTTAAAATAGTAAGTTTCCTGTTTGGAATGATCTTCAATTTTGTTTGATGCCAAACAGGTAGAAGCAGGTAGAGTAAACAAAAAAACAACATTGTCTCACTCCTCTCTGCACGTGCACCATCGGGACAAATTCTGAGCCAAGGCACGGTAAAACGGCAAACTTGTCTTCCGATCCGTGTTCAAAATATAACGTTCAATTCAAATAAGTTGTTCCTCGATTGTAAACTGATCAAACAGACAGAATGACATGAACTAATTGCTTCATGTGTGTGGGGTAAAAAACAATAATGAGGACAAATTATAAACAACGAATGTCAAGTTGGATCCACCATTTTTGTTGATCACACATAGATATTTGAGATGTTGGTTGTGCTGGTCGCCCTGATGACAATTTAAGCTTCTCTGCGTCAATAATAGTCATCTCATGTTTCATTGGTGATCCATGATTCTCAGTTGGAGTCAACCATCCACCAGTACCCTGGCTGAATTCTACCTTTTGGGCCTCATATACAATTGTGTTGCATCAGCAATGTAGCTAGTTAATAATTGTGCAACTCGGTCAAATATATATATATATATATATATATATATATATATATATATATATATATACATATACATATATACATATATATATATATATATATATATATATATATATATATACATATATACAAATATATATATATATATATATATATATATATATATATATATATATCAACTTCTACCGTGCTGTTCAAGCCAAAGAAGTTGCATGAAGCAACTAATAAAGGTAAGCCCTTTGCAGCTGAGGAAGTGTGTAGCATTGGGATTCTCATGTGTGTACTATTTGTGAATGTCTTTCTGGCTGTGGAGGAACTCTGAGAAGGGTTTGAAACAGCAAAGAGCTAACCTTGGTAGCCTTTCTTGGTTGCTTTATGCAGCTTCCTTGGCTCGAAGAGCATGGGAGTCAAGTCGATTTATATACATACACGACATTACCAAAAGTATGCGGACACCCCTTCTAATTAGTGGATTCGGCTATTTCAGCCATACCCGTTGCTGACAGGTGTATAAAATCAAGCACACAGCCATGCAATCTCCAGAGACAAACACTGGCAGTCGAATGGGCCATAATGAATAGCTCAGTGACTTGCAACGTGGCACCATCATAGGATGCCACATTTCCAACAAGTCAGTTCGTCAAATATCTGCCCTGCGAGAGCTGCCCCGGTCAACTGTAAGTGCTGTTATTGTGAAGTGGAAACATCTTGGAGCAATAACAGCTCAGCCACGAATTGGTAGGCCACACAAGCTCACAGAACGGGACCGCTGAGTGCTAAAGCGCGTAGCGTGGAAAAATCATCTGTCAGTTGCAACATTCACTACCGAGTGCCAAACTGACTCTAGAAGCAACGTCAGCACAAGCACTGTTCATCGTTTTCATGGCTGAGCAGCCGCACACAAGCCTAAGATCACCATGTGCAATGCTAAGCGGCAGCTGGAGTGGTGTAAAGCTCACCGACATTGGACTCTGGAGCAGTGGAAATGCGTTCTTTGGAATGATGAATCACTCATCACCATCGGGCAGTCTTACGGACGAATCTGGGTTTCACTGATGCCAGGAGAATGCTACCTGCCCGAATGCATAGTGCCAACTGTAAGGTTTGGTGGAAGAAGAATCCTGGTCTGGGGCTGTTTTTTTTCATGGTTCAGGCGAGGTCCCTTAGTTCCATGAAAGGGAAATCTTAACGCTACAGCATACATTAACATTCGAGATGATTCTGTGCTTCCAACTTTGTGGCAACAATTTAGGGAAGGCCCTTCCTTGTTTCAGCATGACAATGCCCCCATGGACAAAGCGAGGTCCATACAGAAATTGTTTTTCGAGATCAGTGTAGAAGAACTTGACTGGCCTACACAGAGCCTTGAGCTCAACCCTATCGAACACCTTTGGGATGAATCGGAATGCCGAATGCGAGCCAGACCTAATTACCCAACATCAGTGCCCAACCTCACCAATGCTCTTGTGGCTGAATGGAAGCAAATCCCTGCAGCAATGTTCCAACACCTTGTGGAAAGCCTTTCCAGAAGAGTCAGGTCAGGTCAGGTATGGGAGCATGCACAAGAGCAGCACGTCGCTGCATCCACTTTCCGCCCGAACTCCAAGGGCCTCCATCCGGCCATCCCCCAGGCAGATGCATGACCTATCCCCATCTCCTTGAGATGTTTATCAATCTGCTGCAACCACGAGACACGTGATCAGCCCATTGGCCTCCTCCAGTCACAAGGCTCCCTCGCTGAGAGAATCTGGTAAGCAGGATCAGCATCAGGAAAACGAGCCACATGTCCATACGGCCGCAGCTGACACTCACAGACGATGCAGGTAACAACTCTCATTCGAGTCTCTCTCAGCAACCGCTCGTTGGACACAAAGTTTGACCAGCAATAGCCAAGGATTCTCTGAAGATACCTGGTA
Source organism: Eptatretus burgeri (assembly GCF_056783735.1). Classification (NCBI taxonomy): domain Eukaryota; kingdom Metazoa; phylum Chordata; class Myxini; order Myxiniformes; family Myxinidae; genus Eptatretus; species Eptatretus burgeri. The sequence goes on from NC_140961.1 coordinate 141,705,137, forward strand.
CCAAAGGAATCAAGTCTCCATGTCAGATCCCTCGTCATAGTCCAAGTCGCACATCCACAGAGCAAGACTGGAAGCACCAAGGAACTGAAGACTCAGACTTTCGTCCTCCCGCACAGGTACCAGCAGCGCCACACCCCATGATCCAGTGAATCCATGACTCCCCAGGCCTGACCCAGACGTCTGTTGACCTCTGGCTCACAGCCAGCAGAGACATGAATATCACTGCCAAGGTAAGTGAATCTCTCCGTGACCTCAACATCCTCACCACAAACAGGCACAAACAGGCACAGACAGGATAACAGCATCCAAGATGTCATTGAAAGCCTGATCTTAGTTTTGAGCCAGGAAACCCGTAATCTCAGCGGCTCAGACTCCTCATTCAGAAACTCGAGGGCCCCCAAAAGGATATGCAGTCTCCGCAAAGATGACTGCATCATCTGCAAAATCAAGGTCAGAGATATTGACATTCCCAAACGATGCACTGCAACTTGATCTCGCTGACATCCTCCCCAGAATCCAGTCCATACAAGTGTTGAAAAGTGTGGGGGCCAGTACAAACCTCTGACAAACTCCAGTAACAACTAGAAATAAGTCAGAGATGGTATCATCCCATCTCACAGCACTCTCAGTCCCAGAGTATAGTTCAGACATCAGATTTATTAGTTTTGGTGGCACCCCATGAATACGAAGAATCTTCCAGAGGGCATCCCGGTTCACTGAATCAAATGCTTTCCAGGTATCAACATAAGCTGCAAGCAGCCTCTGCCGAAACTCTCGTCTGCATTCGGTGAGGACCCGAAGAGCAAGGACACGGTCAATCCTTGACCTCTTTGTTGTGAAATCTGACTTCTGGGCACTCGTGCTCAAGCAAATAGTGGCGAACCCGATCAAGCATTATCCGAGCAAACACCTTTCCCAACACTGAGAGCAGCGTCACCTCTCAGTAGTTGTTGCAGTCTTGGTGACCACCCTTCCCTTTCCAGAGAGGGACAACAAGGCCCATCTTCCAGTCAGTTCGGATGATGCCTTTGTTCCATGCAGAGCACAGTACTGCATGCAATGACACGAGTACAGCATTTCCACCAGCCTTGAGAGGTTCAGCCTGGGTGCCACAAGTCCCAGGAGCTTTACCCCATTTCAACCGGTTCACTGCAGTCTGTGTTTCCACAAACGAAGGTGGACCGCAGTTGATTGGAGGGTCAGCAATCAGAATAGTAACACCCCTGACATTCAACTCGACAGCTGGTGGATTAGCCTGGTACAGCCGCTCAAAGTAACCTGCCCAGCGGGCCTTCACTTCGGACTCCTTTGTCAAGAGCCCACCAACATCTGCTCTAACTGCAGTACACTGAGGGATGGAGTACGGAGTACACCGAGGCGAATTCCCAGATAAGCAGGATGAGAATCACTTGACCACAGGTGATGCTCTACCCCCTCACAGATTACTTGCACATAGGCATTCTTGGCCACCCTTAGTGCATGTACAGTTTAACACCTCAGCTCCCTGAACAGCTCAGCTCTGCCATTCACCCTGGCCCAGCAACTCTGGTCAATGGTATCCATTGACCCTTGAGAGACTAAATTCTTCTTCACTCTCTGGTGAGTTCCAAGACATCCACCGGCAACATCAAGGACATTGGTCTTGAAGGCACTCGACAACTCTTCAGGGTCCCCCAAAGCACCCAGACCCTCCAAATCACCACTCGGCCTGTTCTTAAACTCCTCAGCGACCCTCTCGTCTTTGAGATTGCCAACATCCAGCCTTGACTATGATGGTACCATTCTCCTGGATTTAAGCTGCCACTTCAGAGTTGCTACATCAAGCCTGTGGTCGCTATTGAGGAACTGAGCACTCTTGTCGACCCGAAGGCTTTGCCCCAATCCCGTCGTCCGGTGAGCTGCCCTGCGAAGGGAAGCAGCACAGGAGGTACTCCCACGGAGTGGGTTTTCAGATTTCGTTTTGCTTTTGGTATGCTTTGCGGGATGAAGTGCTTTACGGTGGCCGGAGTGCAAATCCTGCCTCCAACCTCTGAATATAAAGTAACCAAAATGCAGGAGGACGTCCGCAGACACAGTTGGGCATGAGAGATGGATGGCTGTTGGCTCACAAGGAACTCCTCTGCCCTTTGACAGGTTTTGTTTTTAATCCTGCTGGGTGTTCATATCATACACCCTCCTGACAAGGAAACCTAGTGGGGGAGACTGTTTAGTCGCCGAGAACTCGACCATGAAACAGGTTTGTACAGGTTTACATGGTACCTGTAGCAAGTCATAGATCTGATCTGACCTGACCTGACCTGACAAGAGTCAGGTCAGATCTTATCTGATCTGACCAGAAGAGTGGAGGCTGTTATCGCAGCAAAGGGGGGACCAACTCCATATTAATGGCCATGATTTTGGAATGAGACTTTGGACGAGCAGGTGTCCACATACCTTTGGCCATGTGGTGTATATAATCCTTGCCTCCTGGGTTTTCAGTGATTAGGTGAGAGCTGATTGGTTATTCCCTCCATTCACAGGTGAGAGATGTCGGTGGATCTTTCTTCATCATAGATATATGTATATGTGTGTGTATATATATATATATATATATATATATATATATATATATATATATATATATATATATGTATGTGTATATATATATGTGTATATATATATATATATATATATATATATATATATATATATATATATATATATATATATATGTATGTGTATATATATATGTGTATATATATATATATATATATATATATATATATATATTCGACTTTTGTAATATCTGTCCACAAATGCTCTGATGTGGTTGAGGATCCACCACAGTCGGCATCATTTATGAGGCCTCCTTTCACCTGAGGTCTTGATCCATTGCTCTTTTAAGTTTAACTCTATCTTAACATTTTAAAAACCACCGAAGACAAGAATATGAGCATGCGGCATCATAATTCTCGCACTTGCATCATGTCTTGGCTTGTTTTGTTTGTTTTTTTTTTTCCTTGATGGAAACAAGACGCTTTGAAGCATTTTTATCTCTATTTCCAAATTGATTTTTCTCGTTTAAAACATTGTCCTCATTTTGTAGATAGAGGGATGATGTTTTAACCTGTGGTGGTGCTTTGTTATCTTGTGTTTGCAGTGCATTCTTCCTTTGCCCTAATACTCTCTGGCTGTGGTCTCTCGCTCAACCCGTTTCCCTGCATTAGACCAGGTGCTCTGTGCCGATTGGAGGATTTCCAGGTTATGTCAATGTCTCAAAAATAGATACAATACCTTTGCTTCCTCACACCCCTCCCCGCACCATTTGTTTAAATATAAGCGAGACCCGTATCCAACTTGCTGTTTTCTCGTAATTGTGTTTTTATGTTTCGTTGGGGAATTCTGTTCCAGATGCACCATTTCCAGTATCTCATAGAACGATGACTGTGCACCCCAGAGCAATGTTATATTGAAAGCTCGATTAAAATTATAATTTTTTTCCAACAAAACCACGGAAGGATAAGCTTCAATGGAAACATTGGTGTCTGTTGCCCTTTGAAACCCTTTGTCACCTCACCATTCCAGGAACCTAGATCTTGTAATTAAGAAAAAACAATTTACAGGCTCCATATGTATAAGCAATTGAAGTGTATATTACAAAAGGAGCTGAGTTTCTCCGTCCATAACGCTTTATTCCATAACGAATTTCTGCTGTCGTCGTGTAATACAAATGTCACCGTTGGAAAGGTAATAATCGATTGACTTGGACCAAGAACTTGTTTGTCTAATCACAAACTTACCTGTTTTAAAAGTTCAGGTTTCCGTGATTGAGGAAGAAGAAATGGGACCTCGAGCTGCCGGAACGTTTACTATTCTACGACAACAGGAATCGTTTACAAGGACACGGGAGGAACACACAAAATGATGTCGAATAACTTCTTGAAAAATAGAAAAATATATAAAAACACACAGAAGGCACACATAAACAACTCAGAACGGCACTCGGTAGAGAGCATACCTCCGCTGAGATGAACAGTTTACATTTTGTATCCCACTGATTGGCCGGATATGGAACCTGACCTTTACCAAAATCAAATAAGCTTGTTCTTATTACCTTCCAAAACTTATCTGCCAAGTTTTTTTTTTTTTAAATATCATGCTATAGATCTGTTTTGGCCAAATCTCTCACATGTGAAGAATCACTTAAAAAAATTTTTTTTATTGGATCCAGATTCGGATCTTCACCAAAATCGAATCGATTCTCCCTTGTCACACACCACCAAGTGCAACCAGTAGAACAAACTTGATATTGAAACTGGTTCAAATGTGTCTTCATAAGATCAACTTTTAAATGTCTGTCCCACTAAGTAGGTAGTGTCCACCAAGTTTCATCCGAATCCGTCCACAGCTTTTTGAGATATCCTGCTAACAAACAAACAAACAAACAAACAGACAGACAGTGGTGAAAACATAACCTGGGTAATTCCAGCGTAACGGACGTAACATTGAGACAAAAATTGCATCACTAATGTTGAAATTTTGAAAAGGTTGGCCATATTACAGAGAGTTTCTTTATTACATATCGTAATTAGTCTCTATGGCTTTCTGATATTGGTACAAACCCCACTGTGTAGTCTACTACTAAAGCAAAAATCAACATTTAAGAGGCGTAACGGATGTAACATCGAAATGGACACAACTAAAACTGGCCATAGCACAATTCTTAAATCCTGCGAAATAACGAATTTGTAGTATACCTTTCATTCACGGTAAGCAAACTAAGCATTAGTAGCATACTTTCTATATTCCAACGATGCGATCTGTCTGTTGTTTGTTAAAATATTTTGAAATGTTCACTGTAACGGACGTAACTCAGCAATGTAACGGACATAACCATGTGAATTTTCCAGAAAATGAGAGGACCCCTCAAGAAAAATTGTATATTTTATAAATAATGGATGAGTTTGCAAAGAGAAAAATTATATTTTGATCAAAAACGCATTAGACCGTGGACTGCAGGCGTGAATAACACTAAAAAATGTAACGGACGTAACAATGTGCACCTGGTACAATAAAATGCAAAAAAAGGTACACAACAGTGGAAATGTTTCAAAAATTATACTACAGCCTGATCCTATATCAGTAATATTCATCAGCGAATACTACTTCGGATTAAAACATTCATCAAATAGCCATATTTTCGACAAAATGATAACAGACAGAATGACTTACCGTCGGAAGGCGTTGAGGCAGTTCTTTCAAGATTGCCACCAAATCACGTGACATCATCCACGGAGTAAATATCGCATGAATTATGAAAATTCAGACCTAACTAAACACTGTCCAACAGAAATCCTTTTGAAAAATACATTTTCAAATTTTATGCTTCATGTCCATTATTACGTGGAATTACCCACCTCCATCCACCTTTGGTGGTGGATGTAATGGCGCAATGCCCTGGCTGCGAAAAAAAACCAATCCAACAGCTTATTGTCGAGCTGAGAATGGAACCCACATTCGGCGACTCAGACAAGTGCACTCCCTTTGAGCTGTCCAGGCAACCCCAAAACTATCGCTCTGTAATATCAAATTGTTGCGACACCATCTTGTTGGCAAATATCTATAAATTCTTTACAGCCATTAGGATAAATTTGCATATTACATATGCACCGTTGCCAGGCCACTGGTAATTAAGAACAAGTGAAGGGGAGAGGATGAGGAAGAAAAAAGGAGTAGGGGTGGGGGGCGGTGGGGTTGGAGAACAGAAAATTGTTTGAATACAGTTGTATGGAAAAGGAATGTACGGTGTCGGGTTTGGTGACTCTTCGGTCTGGCCTGTATTCCAGCATCACCACTATCAAAACTGTAAGTAATTGGTTCCATGCAGGAGTTTCTGTGGGTCATTGTCAAATTGGACAATTGTCCAAACTGATCCATTCACTATTTGATCACTGATATCAATGTTATGCCTGGTGTTGGCTTAATGGTTTTGGTGGCGGTTTGGGATTCCAAGGTCCTGAGTTCAAATCTGGCTCGGCCGTTGAATTAATGAATCCCAGGTGGGGTTGACTCAGCCTGTCATCCTTCTGAGGTTAGCAAAAGGAGTACCAACTTACTAGGATGACAGCCATTCGAGTATCCTGCGTCGGAGTGGCAACCCGTTCAGGATTGTGCCCAATAGCCAAGGAGACTGCTTCGGCAGCAACAACACTCTGTACAGAGTATGGTCCCAATGGATGGATGGTAGTTGGGGGAGGTTCAACGTCCACCTTCACAGACATAGCATGTAGATGTCTTCAAAGTCGATTCTTGTTGGATAGATTGGATATGCTACAAACATACGCAGCTATGCTATCTGGTTGTGTTTAGTTTCTGCCATGCTGTCCCCGTGTTGGTTGTTCGTTGCGCTGTGGGACAATGTGGGCTGCAGTAACGTGTTACTGGGTTCGTGAATGAATTGCTTGTGATTCCGATGACAAATTGTGTGCGAGTCATGTGAGTGGGAATACTTCATGCAGGATGTATTGGCATTTAATGGATTACTGGAATTTTTCTGGCCAAATACCCACATCCTGTGGGACCGCATCGCTGTGCTTTGCTTTGCTTTTGAGGAAATGACGTTTTCTTGAATGTTTATGCCTGGTGTTGGCTTAATGATTCGGGTGGTTGGGCTTTGGATCCTCGGGTCCTGAGTTTAAATCCCGCTCAACTGTTGAATTAATACCAGGTGGGGTTAACTCGGCCTGTCATCCTTCCGAGTTCAGCAAAATGAGTGCCAGCATGCTGGTATACTGTGTCGGAGTGGCGACCCGTCTAGAATTGTGCCCAATAGCTCAGGAGACTGCTTAGGCAGCACCAACGTTCTGCACAGAGTATGGTGCCAATCTCCTCTCCTCCTCTTGAATGTTTGGATTTGACTATTTTTGGAATATTTGGGTTTATCGACAATGTTGACAAATGTGGCTGCTGTGGGAAGTCATTGATCTGAAGATCTGACGTTTTGGGCATTAGCCTTCCCGGTTTGTGGCAATTACTTTATGAATTGATGATTTGTGTAATTAATTACGGAAGCGAAGCACTCAGACAAAGCAAGGGGTAGTTTGTGGGTTGGAGAAATGTGAGCTGTTATTCATACAATGAAGGCCCAAAAAGTCCATTTTGCTTTTGTTCCTATCGCAGTTAGTATGTCTGTTGTTGACATTCTGTTTAAGATAAAACCTGAAATTTGAATGAACCGTCGATGCCAACTTACATGAGTCTTGACAAAGTTGGGTATATTTTATTTATTAATTTATTTTACAGGATCTAAGGCTTGTTGTGGAACTGACGCACACGCGCACACAAACAAACACTCCCACGACTGTTGGATGAGACAAACAGAACAACTGAGCTTAGGGGGGGGGAGAGGGGGGTGCCGTCACTTCCCGGGGCACTCGGGGTACCAGCAACCTTACAACAATGGCTCCGTGTTACTCACCGCACTCAGCGGGGCATTTTCTAAGGAGGAATTTCCTCCTCATGGATACCAACCCATGGGGATTGTCCATGCTCGATCCTCTTAAACGCCGAACGTCAAGCGAGGAAGCGGCACGTACCATTTTTGAAGTCGCTTGCATGACTCGGACCATCTTCTAACCGCCAACCTCCCAGACTCGGAGTGGACGATCTAACCATTACACCACCACGTCTGGTCGAAGGAATTGCTCGCATTGTTCTCATCCATGGGGACTAAAACGTTATCTTTCATTGATATTTTGAGACATTTTAATATTGCTGATCAGTGTTTTTACTAATCCAAGGAGCATGAGAATTGGACAAGAAACGATGTAACCTCCATCCTCTATAGTTGATAGAGCTGTGGCCTTTAGATGGGAGCATTGAGGCAGACAATGCTCACCAGCTTCCTGGCTGGCAAGCATCTTAACATTGCCCAACACTCATAACGGATCTGGATGGTCCTCCTTGCATCGTCAAGTGCACGGGGCTGCCGAGGCAGTTTCATTTGCTAGGGGGCACAGTCCTGGATGGGTTGGCACAGAATGCTCAAATGGCTCATTCTTCCCAGAGCTGGTACTCATTTTGTCGACCTTGCAAGGATGACAAGCGGAGCCAACCCATCTGCTGTCATTTTGGTGCAGCGGGGACTTGAACCCAAGACCTTGAGATCTTAAGCTCGCTCCGCCAACCGTTAAACCACCACCAGAGTCAGACTTCTGGCTCCTACAGGAGCTGCAACACAAGTCACGCGCACACATCCAGACAAATACGTGAAACAACACCCGACGTGACTTGTGTCACTTCAAACAAATACAGCTGGTGACCTTGTTGGGGGTGGGGGAAGTGATATAACTTCCCATGGCAGTCTGGGTACCAAACAATGCCATATTTGTCATCACTTTTCTCTACACAATCGAGGCAATTAACTTTTCTTTTTTAACATTTTCTTTTTGTTATACTTCTATAAATGTCTCCCTGCACTGCATGGTCAGCATTAAAGATCCCACAGTGTCTTTTCAAAAGTGTAGGTGAGTTATCACCGGCACCCTGAACAAATTGCAAATTCCTGCATATGACTGACTGCTGCTGGTAAGGCAACGGCAAACCACCAGCATAACCCTCGACAAGACACTGCTTTGGGAGCACCAACGCTCTTTAGAGGAATTTGTGCATTAATCCATCAAAATTTTTTTTCTCCTTTCTTTGAAACATCAATGCATCAATCTGTACCTCAATGTTAAGGCATTTGTGCATCTGTGCATCGAAGATGCTGATAATATTGACATTATTATACTGATTTATGCCTGGTGTTGGCTTAATGGCTGGAGTGGTGGGCTTGGGTACCGAGGATCCTGAATTCAAATCCCACTTGGCTGTTGAATTAATACCAGGTGAGGTTGACTCAGCCTGTCATCCTTCCGATGTCAGCAAGATGATTGCCAGCTTGCTGGTATCCTGTGTCGGAGTGGCGACCTGTCCAGGATAGTGTTCAGTAGCGAAAGAGACTGCTTAGGCAGCACCAACGTTCTGCACAGAGTATGGTCCCAATGGATGGATGGATTACACTGATTTCTCATGATTACATTGTTATATTATACCTTGCTGAAATATATATATATTTCTATATATATATATATATTTCTATACTTAGCACGGTACCTTCACTGATGGGCTTGTCGACGTCTCACCTCAAATGAGTGTGTATTAGTGGAAACGGGAATTCAGTGAAGTGTAAATATTCAGTGTGCATATATCGCAGTAGATGGAGCTGGTAACCTTGGCAACCTCGTTCCATTCCACCAGCGAAGCTTTCCAATCCATGCTTGTTGTACCTCCGAAGTACTGCTTGGGAGTGAGGGTAATATTATGAAAGCTCGGCTAGGAAACAAATTTCAGCACGTTTTGGGCCTACCGTCTGACGGAAGATCACCAATGTTCTTTCCATGCCAACCGACAACCTACAGGCACCGATCCCTCTCCACATCGCTTCTTCAGTCCTCAACTTGCCCCCCCCCCCTTCTCTACACTCCCCATAGCTTTGCTTTTAGCAAATTTCCATTCAGTATTTCTCACAGCATTTCATCCTGATTTCCCATTCGATGACTCATTGATTCGTAGTTTGTTTCACTTTTCTAAATCGGTTTCACTTTGGGATTTCAGTTTTGATTCGTCATCGCAACGAATGGTGCACGAAAAACGTCAAAAACGATTTTCGAGGGAATCTTTTTCGATTTTCTAAAGGGTGTAGAGGTGGCTTAAGGGTCTGAAAAGGTCAAAAAGGGGTCGAAAGCATTTTATGGATCAAAATGTCTCAAGGGGTCTAAGGGCGAAAGAGCAAAAGCGGTCTGAGGTGTCCAAATGGTCTGAAATTGTCCAAATGATCTTAAAACGTCTATAGGTCTGAAAAGTATCGAAACGGTCGAGGACGGTCTATATGTCTCAAAAGTGTCTAAATGGGCATTGAAGGGTCGAAGTGGTGTAAAGGGTATAATGGGGTCGTCAGGCCATACAGGGTGTAAAAGAGAAGCTGTAGTAAATAAATTACCTCATGTTGGTAAATATATTAACTCTGGAGTGTAACACGGCAATAATGGGCCAAATGACCTCATGACTTTAAAACACCAATTAAGGTGTATTGTGCTTTTTTAAACGCCGATTTACCCAACCCCGACGCATTACTTACGTCATTTTTGAATGGCCCCTCAGATAAGACATCATTAAGAGGTCGGAGATATCGATAATATTGTAAGAAATGAAATATATCGCACATGTGATTGAAAATTTTTGTGAAAGTGACCAGAAACCATTTAAAAATCAAAAAAAAAAAAACTTAATGGTTGCCAGGGTTACCGGCTCGACCCACTATGATATGTCGTCACTGAATTTTTACACTGAATTCTGGTTTCGACCAACAATACACACTCCAAAGAATTTGTGAGGAGCTGAGTGGCTGTGAGGAGCTGAGTGGCTGTGAGGAGCTGAGTGGCTGTGAGGAGCTGAGTGGCTGTGAGGAGCTGAGTGGCTGTGAGGAGCTGAGTGGCTGTGAGGAGCTGAGTGGCTCTGAGGAGCTGAGTGGCTGTGAGGAGCTGAGTGGCTGTGAGTAGCTGAGTGGCTGTGAGATGCTGATGAGCTGTGAGGAACTGAGGCGCTATGAGGTGCTGTGAGGAACTGAGGCGCTATGAGGTGCTGTGAGGAACTGAAGCGCTATGAGGCGCTGTGAGGAGCTGAGTGGCTGTGAGGAGCTGAGTGGCTGTGAGGAGCTGAGTGGCTGTGAGGAGCTGAGTGGCTGTGAGGAGCTGAGTGGCTGTGAGGAGCTGAGTGGCTGTGAGATGCTGAGGGCCTGAGGGGCTGTGAGGAACTGAGGGGCTATGAGGGGCTGTAGCTATCACCAACTCACTGGCACCGACTGACTTGCGCGTGTTGTCACTGCAGAACGACTCCCTCAAACTTTTGTGAAATCTTACCAAACTTCCGGGCTGCTCAGACCTTTCTGGTGTGCATGTCCGAGGGTTATTTTTTTGAAATTTTTTGGATAAAAATATATTTTTTTTCAACTTAAATCTTCAACGTCAATTGCTTATAAAAATGTAATTAATCACTAATATTACAAATAAATTTTCAAAATAAATGTTTGAATTCTATTTGGTGTAAATCGTGACAACACGGCAACTCACGTACTTATCCTCAGTTAGAACAAGCCGGTCTCTCGAGTGAGGCATGGCGAGGTGTTTTGAATTTCACAGCGGGAGTCGTTTTGAATTACGTGGACGTGAGGTGTTCTTAATAACATGGCGGTTATGTGGAAGTGAGGTGTTTTTAATAACATGGCGGTTATGTGGAGGTGAGGTGTTTTTAATAACATGGCGGTTATGTGGAGGTGAGGTGTTTTTAATAACATGGCGGTTATGTGGAGGTGAGGTGTTTTTAATAACATGGTGGTTATGTGGAGGTGAGGTGTTTTTAATAACATGGCGGTTATGTGGAGGTGAGGTGTTTTTAATAACATGGCGGTTATGTGGAGGTGAGGTGTTTTTAATAACATGGTGGTTATGTGGAGGTGAGGTGTTTTTCATAACATGGCGGTTATGTGGAGGTGAGGTGTTTTTAATAACATGGCGGTTATGTGGAGGTGAGGTGTTTTTAATAACATGGCGGTTATGTGGAGGTGAGGTGTTTTTAATAACATGGCGGTTATGTGGAGGTGAGGTGTTTTTAATAACATGGTGGTTATGTGGAGGTGAGGTGTTTTTAATAACATGGTGGTTATGTGGAGGTGAGGTGTTTTTAATAACATGGCGGTTATGTGGAGGTGAGGTGTTTTTAATAACGTGGAGGTGAGGTGTTTTTAATAACATGGCGGTTATGTGGAGGTGAGGTGTTTTTAATAACATGGTGGTTATGTGGAGGTGAGGTGTTTTTAATAACATGGCGGTTATGTGGAGGTGAGGTGTTTTTAATAACATGGTGGTTATGTGGAGGGGAGGTGTTTTTAATAACATGGTGGTTATGTGGAGGTGAGGTGTTTTTAATAACATGGCGGTTATGTGGAGGTGAGGTGTTTTTAATAACATGGCGGTTATGTGGCGGTGAGGTGTTTTTAATAACATGGCGGTTATGTGGAGGTGAGGTGTTTTTAATAACATGGCGGTTATGTGGAGGTGAGGTGTTTTTAATAACATGGCGGTTATGTGGAGGTGAGGTGTTTTTAATAACATGGCGGTTATGTGGAGGTGAGGTGTTTTTAATAACATGGCGGTTATGTGGAGGTGAGGTGTTTTTAATAACATGGCGGTTATGTGGAGGTGAGGTGTTTTTAATAACATGGCGGTTATGTGGAGGTGAGGTGTTTTTAATAACATGGCGGTTATGTGGAGGTGAGGTGTTTTTAATAACATGGCGGTTATGTGGAGGTGAGGTGTTTTTAATAACATGGCGGTTATGTGGAGGTGAGGTGTTTTTAATAACATGGCGGTTATGTGGAGGTGAGGTGTTCTTAATAACATGGCGGCTATGTGGAGGTGAGGTGTTTTTAATAACATGGCGGTTATGTGGAGGTGAGGTGTTTTTAATAACATGGCGGTTATGTGGAGGTGAGGTGTTTTTAATAACATGGTGGTTATGTGGAGGTGAGGTGTTTTTAATAACATGGTGGTTATGTGGAGGTGAGGTGTTTTTAATAACATGGTGGTTATGTGGAGGTGAGGTTTTTTTAATAACATGGTGGTTATGTGGAGGTGAGGTGTTTTTAATAACATGGTGGTTATGTGGAGGTGAGGTGTTTTTAATAACATGGTGGTTATGTGGAGGTGAGGTGTTTTTAATAACATGGTGGTTATGTGGAGGTGAGGTGTTTTTAATAACATGGTGGTTATGTGGAGGTGAGGTGTTTTTAATAACATGGTGGTTATGTGGAGGTGAGGTATTTTTAATAACATGGTGGTTATGTGGAGGTGAGGTGTTTTTAATAACATGGTGGTTATGTGGAGGTGAGATGTTTTTAATAACATGGCGGTTATGTGGAGGTGAGGTGTTCTTAATAACATGGTGGTTATGTGGAGGTGAGGTGTTTTTAATAACATGGTGGTTATGTGGAGGTGAGGTGTTTTTAATAATGTGGAGATGTTTGTCCCACTGTAGCAGCGACGTATGGTGAGGCGAGCATAGCATCGTGAGGAAACATTGTTTTGTTTCCATCTTCACTGTTATTCTATGCGGAATCATTTTAATGAGACAATATGAATTGTAATAACGCTTCACCGCACATCTGCCTTCCTTCCTTCTCAGCTCTCACTGCCTTCCCTTCCCCCACCCCTCCTTGTTCACTCTCCCTCCCTCCTCCCTCTTTCCCCCTCTCTCTCTCCCCACTCCCCCCCCCCCAATCTCAGTGTTCCCATCAGCGAAGTGACGGGTGGTATTTGATAGTGTAAAATAATTGAGCCCATTGTTTATTGGCAAAGGGAAAAGCGTAGGAAATGCATTTTCGTTTTGTTTGTCTTACTGAGCGACTCTTCTTTAGAGTTAAATAATTCCACCATAACATTAATTGTTTTTTTTTCCTCAAATCAAAAGTAATACAGTACAGTGTATTATAACGGACTCGGTCTCCCAAACGGGCGACGCCGGCCCCAAGACGCCGAGCGCAGGCGTTCTGTATGCGGTAAATGGCAGTATTAATTAATTTGTCCATGCAGCAGTTTTACTGGGAATTTGATTACGCTGGAGGACGATCCCATGACTCAAAATGCGCAGCGATTTCCATTTAATAACAACAGGTTTAACAAATAATGGTGATGGGGGCATAGTAAGAGGACCTGAATAAAAATGTATTAATACAGAGAAAGCCAATCAGCATGCATAAGCGAACCAAGAGGGTTCCAACGGCTATCCTTAGACTACTCTTATTTGGGCAGACTCGGGCAGGGGCACAGGATGAACAGGAGAGTACCACACAGAACTCGGTGGTGTCGCTGTGTGTGTTCTTCCCGGTTGTTAAGCGTCAGAAGGAACGATGCAGGCTGGTTTCGCAGGTGCAGACAGTTCTCCATCGGTTTGGCGTGTCTCTTCTGGCGTGGCTCGTCTGGCGGGTCTGATGTCTCTCCCTGACATCTCCAGCGTCTCCTTGCATCTCCTGGGCATGCGATTACGGCTGCCTTTTACAGTCAAGCTCCTCTACCCCCCCACCCCCAGGAGTGGTTTCTTCCCCTCCTCTACCCTGTGAGTGTCGCGTACTCTTGCATTGCTGAAGTATCTCACGTGGGAACGCCATGTTAAAGTGCCGTTGTATGACGTGAAAGGACAATGGGTTTGGGCTGATAGTTAACGAAGAAGGAGCAGAGAAAGACATGGGGGTGGGGGCTGGCTAGTGTGACAAGGAGCTGCCTAGACATCTGATTCTAGTCGTTGCTAATTGGCATTACAAACACTTACACCGACATTCATTAAGAGATAACTGCTGAATAATTACCCCCCGATTCATTTCCTAACGATATCGTGAAACGTCAACTAATTCACAGAAATATCTTCACCACCATTTTGAGATGTACTCCATTGTTTGTTAACCAAACCTCTTGGGGTGCTTTTGGATTGAACGTTTGACGCCGAAGCAGAGCAAGGCATTTGGATGGGGTGAGGAGTCGTAAGCTGCCGACCTGATTTGATACTTTTTCCACAGCTGGTAGCATTGTGTAAATGGAGTCACTTAATTATCTTTGGTTCGATGTGATTCGTTTGTACATTTCGTGGAGACTTGGCAGGATGTTGTCAGATTGGCGATCAGAGCCTTGCGGAAACCCATGTCCACGTTTTCTGGTTCAAAGAGTTGATGAAAGAACCTTGGCTCGTCGATAACAAGTACTCCATAAAGACAAAGGGCACTCGATTCCACTCATTAAGATGGATTTAATAAGAAAATTTTCTGGTAAAGATGAGTAATGCACGGAGTGCATCTACATATCTTAATGACATCTATTTTAGTCGAGGAGAGATGTACCATTTATATATGAAGTGGTTTGCCTGCATAACCAACTGCCATACATTTCTGAACAATGTAAACAATGTTGATGAGGGCTATCAGGATGTCCTCAAAGTACGCACACTCGCCTCCAAGATGCCTATCTCGGGTTCGAATCTCGACCCAGCTACTATAAACTGTCATCCCAGTATTTCACAGCTGGGGTGATTCATCGATGTGTTTGCCAATTCATCGTCGGATGGACGTTAAACTGGGCGTCCCGTCTTCTTGTGACTTGGTGGATGTTAAAGATTCCACCGTGTTCTTCGCGATGAGAAGGCGAGCTATCACCAGCACCATTAACAAATGCCAAATCCCTGCGCTAACCTACAGAGGGTGTTGTGCATCAGTGGCACAGCCGTGCCCTCAGCCAACGATGCTTCCCCAGAGCCTTGTGCTGCATACGAAAGAAGAAGAAGAAGAAGAAGAAGAAGAAGAAGAAGAGGAACATTGTTTCTAATATTTAATTAATTTCTGCAGTAATGAGGGAAAAAGAACGACCTTGCATGAACAGGATTTGTCATTAAAGAGCCACCAATCTTGAGACTAGAGGACATGAAATCACTTGGCTGTTCTTGACAGCCTTGTTAGCCCAGCGTGCTGAAAATGGCCATCATCTGTCATTATTTTCACAAGATCATCATGTTCTTGTTAATGGCTTGTTGTTTTGTTTGATTGTCCTCTATTTGAATTTTCTTCTCGCTCATCCTCTGTGATGTCATAGTTTATGTTGAATGTGTTTTCTCAAATGATGTCGAGTGCCTCATTTTCCCGTTACCTCGATTTTTGCTGCAGTGCCACCAACTCGTGTCCTTCAAGCCCCCGGGGAGCTGGCCTTTCTGGGTACAGGCTCACACGTCCGTCCCCTACAGACCTGCATCTGGTGGCAGAATATGCAGTGCAGGCTGCGTCTGAGAGAGAACAAGAGCGTGAGAAGGATACGGATGGCTCTGAGGAGGATAGTTCCAAGGTAAAAGGTTTCTCTTGGAAGTCGTTTATTTTGTTGTCTTATATTCATGGTTGCAATTATTAAAAAAAAATAGAGATATCGTGCTTTATATCGTTGTTGGCCCCATCTCTCAATGGTGAAGAATCACTTTGGAATGTAATATCCGGATCCAGAGCTTCAACAAAATTGAATCAATTTGTCCTTAGCACACGCCCAGCATGTCTGCCAAGTTTCGTCCGAATCCGTCCTCAACCTTTTGAGATATCGTGCGATGTATTGTTTTTGTCCCTATCTCTCAATGGTGAAGAGCCACTTAAAAAAAAATCTCGTATCCAGATCCAGATCTTCACCAAAATCGAATCAATTCTTCCTTGTCACACACCCATCCGAACCACAAAATTTCATTCGAATCTGTTCCCAACTTTTTGAGATATCCCGCTCACAGAAAGACAGACAGACAACCGGGGGTGAAAACATAATCTTCATCCACCTTTGGTGCGGGAAGTAATTACCTTCAAAATGTGTTTGTTGAGCTCTGATTTGTTGTTGGGCCACTTGGACGAAAGGGAGAAGATTGCAAATAATTTACCGTCTGCCTTTGAAGACTCTTTTTAGGTGTTACTAGATGACCCGTGAAGCCGTCAGGTTCCCGTTGTGACAGCGGTTGTTAAAAAAAAATCATTTCAAAAAAAATACAACAAAATATGAAAGATAGCTCCAGCGGACTATACCGCCGAGGTTGTTTGCATTAATCAAATACTCCCGAAGAGTACTTGACTGAATAGGGAATTGATTTTTTAATTTTTTTTTTCGTTGCCCGATTTCAACGAAACTTGATACTGCACACCGCAGGCCAATGGTGAGTAAGGTGGGTCGAAAATGTTTGCACTATCGTGTACCGTTTTGGCTGTATTTTGAGAACATACATACATACATACATACATACATACAAGATGAGAGTTTTAATAATATATAGATTTGGCAAGCCCATAATTGACAAAGTATGCATACCCATCAGATCGTGGCAATGTACTTCAAGCAAGACCAAGGACGGCAAAGTAGAGTCAGTGTTGGATGTTTGTCGTTTGGAATTGTTTCGTACTTTAAACGGATCTAAGTTCAGCACCGTTGATTATACTGAGCAACATGTTCAGCTTTTTCCTGGTTGCTCGATGCATCGATGTGCTCCATCCTGGTCCCTCAAGCAATCAACACTTGGGATTCTAGTTCTGTCTAATTGTATGGTCCGAATGTGTTCATCTGTGTTTCAACGATATGCTGCACAATCTGCATTGGTACATCTGATGAACATGACTTCCTCCCCACCCCCTTCCCCTCTACAGAGTTGAGGTTAGTGGAAGAGCTGAGTGGCACTATGTGGTCGAGAGAGTGGGGTTAACGGATTCTGAGGGATTGAGGAGAACAGGTGAACAGAATCATAGACATCCTGCATGCAGTCCGTGAATGGGAGTGGCAGTGAGAAATATGGGTACGGGGTCAGAAAGTGTAGAAAAGCTTGGGTGTGGGAATAGGAGACCCCATGAGGTGGCGGTGGTCAGTAGTCTTGAAGGACTCATAAAGAACATGAGACAACACAGCCGTTGAGACTGCTCCTCAGATGAGATAAACATGGAATGGCAGAATGGAGGTGCGCCTCAAGCTTTGACTTGGGGAGGGTAACTATGCCTCGTTTGCACCACAAAATGTTCTTCTTCAACGGGCTTAACCATCATGAATTTCAAGTGAGCAGAGCCCACCATTCTACTTGTGTGTTGCGGCAGACATGATTGTGTAACCGCGCATGTGCCTGAGCCCTTCCCTACCTGTTGCCAATTTTGGTGTTCACTTTATTGTTGTAGCAGTGTGTTTTTGGTCCCACCCTGCTTTTCCTGTTGTGGTCCTTCACCTGCTTGTATGCAAATTTAATTCTTCACAGAGTATCCTGACATTGTTTTGTGGAATGATGCATATCCTTGAATCACAGCTGTGCTGCAATGGGACTTAACATGTTTTAATTCCCTGAGAATATGCAGGCCGAACTGGCATCGCGTTCTTTTGCCCAATGTGATATGAGTTCTTCAATTTTAGGAGAGCACCATGGTGAGGGTCTCGTTGTGTGTGCCATTTTGTCTCCCTCTTAATTTTTAAAGGGGGCTGGGAGCATGATGACAGGGGGCTGGGAAGGTGATGTCGTGATTAGACCAACGAACTGTTCCGCGTCTGGAATGAGAGATTGTGAAGCTTCCCACAGGAATCTGTGGTACTGGTTGAAGGCAGGGTTTTCTTTTGAGGGCGAGATTTAGGCATGAGAAGGTGGTCCGGCTGTTTGGTAACAATCCAAGGTGAAAACGAGGCAAAGGGTGTGGCTTTTCGGAAGGAGGCATGTGACGTCGAGCAGCTGGCACATGCAGAGCGAAAAGAGGGCAGGTGGAACAAGACTTGGGAGGGAGGTGCTGGCAATAAATAAATAAACAAATAATTAACAAACTAACTAACTAACTTTGTTATAAGTGACTCCTTAAAATAGCTTTAACAATTTAACATTTTTTTTGACATGAACCATTAGTTCATGAAGACACATTCCAAGTACCGTTTGTTTGTTTTGGTATTATTCAATGACTGATCAAACTTTTGGACATCATGATATTTCATTTTCTCTGATACACTTTTATAATATTTTAAGAAGTTTTACAAAGAAATAATTTCCTTTGTAATTTGAACAAGCATTATTAACAAATGCTCGAACATTGACCCTTTGTGCACTCCCCTCCCCCACCCCCTCCTATCTCCACCACCCGTTCCCCCGCCACCACCCTTTACCCCAATGAGCCAATAACCTTCGTGTTCAACTGATGTCTGTTTTATTCCATGCCGTTCCTCCATGTTGACAATGCCATCTCCAAATGCCTTTCCTCAGGACAAATCAAAACCTCCATACTCATATGCCCAACTCATTGTGCAAGCCATCACGCTCGCAACGGACAAACAGCTCACTCTCAGTGGCATCTATGCACACATCACTAAGCACTACCCGTACTATCGTACTGCTGATAAGGGATGGCAGGTGAGACAATACAAACGTGCGTACGCACGTCTGTTGGTGCATTCGTGAGTTTATGTGTTTCCATGCTTGTGTTAATGTGTAAATACATTTCTGGTGACGTATATCAGAATGGTTGAGGAAACTTTTATTTATTTATCTGGACAAATTCACATCCACCATTTAGTGATTTGTGTTGATATATGGTTTACGCAGAATGATAGCTGTGTGCCAGATTGCTTTATGTTGATATTTGCAATTATTACACGGTAAACCCTCAAATATCACGGGGGTTAGGTTCCTTGAAAATGCCGTGATAGTTAAAACCGCGATAATGGAAACCAAGGCCCAATGGAAAAGCGGGGGATCGGTTCCTGGGCTTTGAGAAGATGTAGAGGAAGATCGACGGTAGCCATAAATAAACACATTACTATTGAAATAAACATGCAAATATGTATATAATGCATGTTAACATACATGTAAATGAAATAAATACGTTGTAAATTAAACAACAACACACAACTTTTACCCTTTAAATTTATTACAACACGGCGAGGTGGGTGCGAGGTTAAACATATTACGTACTTGCACTGCACTCTGCTGTAAATATAAACCACAAGACTTAGCTTGGGATGATGCTGTTAGAGGGGGAATGGTGAGCGGGGAAAGAGTGATGGGGTAAGAGGGAGTGGGGAAGGTGATTCAGCGATCGCAAAAGCAACATTAGCTTTACCACAAAGTCGCCTGCAGCATTGTCACAATGGTGAAGGGTAACACAATCCTTAACCACCTTACCTCCAACCACAATCTTTTCTGCTTGGAGAGGAAGGTACAAGGTAAGGCATCCTCTTCCAGAATAATCCAGTCTCGCCGGTGTTAAAAACCTGCTCCAGCATAAATCCCTTCGCCTCCATTAGTTGAATGAGCTATGTTTGAGAATGAAGCATTAGAACAGGGGTGCGAGTACAGGTGTCAGAAATTAGGGGATTGGGAATGGGTGCTTGAGAACAGGTATTGGAAAATAATGGTTTTGGAATGAGGTTTGAGTAAGAGTGTCGGAAAGGGAGGGTTTGGGAATGAGGTTCGAATACGGAGTTGGAAAATGAAGGCTCAGGGGGACGAAGTTTTAAGGAAAATGAAGGTTTAGGAATGATGAAGAGTTCAATGGGGAAGGTTCTGCCTACAATCGTTGGCCCCGTATTGGTGGCCTGTACAGTTGTAGCATTTTCACCTCGAGCCATCCAATCTAACAAGTCAATATTTTCGCCCAACGCCATAACCTTTCTCTGCCGCTTGGCACAGCTATCTTTGTCCATCACTTTACGTTTGGGCTCATTAAAAACGGTGCATGAGAAGCACCACAAGGCTCTTAATGGGGGGTAATTGTTCATGCACGGGATGCAAATGATGACTTATCTCAGCTCCCAATGATGACTTTGACTCCTATTGGTCGAAGGTCGAAATGAAATCCCACGATAACCGAATCGGAACACAATAGGTTGCCCGCGATTGGTCGAAACCCGTAATATTTGAGCGTTTACTGTATATATATCTATCGATCTATCAGATATGAACTGAAATTGATTTTTGAATGGAATTACAAGTTCTCTCATGAATTAAAATCCGTGGTGCGGTCTCATGCGATCACGTAGGCGGTAGGTCATGATGCTGGGATCCTCAATCAACTTTCATCGTTTACATTCCTCAATAACTTGATCTATTAATTTACTTACTATATAGTAACCCCATTCCAGCCAAGAACTCAACATCCACATACATGTTCTATAACTCTTTCTTTTTTTTTTTTTTGGATCCAAAGTCGAGGTTCGTGGAAGAGCGAGAGCACAGACCGGATCAGATTGCAACAGTCCAAAAGGAACAGCAGAAATAGAGTGGGAAACACCAACAGCAGGGCCTAGCGACAAACCGGACAGAGACGGATAAACAAGGGATGCAGGTGAGGATGAGGGGTAGGTGAAGATGCATGTGGTGAAAGGTTGAGAATTTAGCCAGGCTACAATGCACATTGTTATTTATTTTTTATTTTTTTTCAAGAAATATTCATACCATGGGTTCTCTAACATGCACATCTTTAGTGAAGCTGCTAATAAAACAGATGGGCCGCCGTTTGCGGATCCTTCCTGACCCTTGGAGCAAGCCGTTGATGTCAGTGAATGTGGTCAGACTTGCTGTGTGAGAATATGTGGCAGGCCGTTGCTGGTTTAGTCACGAGCTATCCGGTGCTGTTGCTTCATCTGCCTCCTTTCACATGCCCCAGAGGAATTCTCGCAAAAGAGTAGCTCCGAAGGTTCGGCCTGACAGCTGAGGTGTGTGTGTGTGTGTGTGTGTGTGTGTGTGTGTGTGTGTGTGTGTGTGTGTGTGTGTGTGTGTGTGTGTGTGTGTGTGTGTGTGTGTGTGTGTGTGTGTGTGTGTGTGTGTGTGTGTGTGTGTGTGTGTGTGTGTGTGTGTTCCTCGCATGTCCCACATTCCAGAAGTCTCTCCATGGCTCCAAGCAGGTGGTGTGCTGCCTCTCATGCGTCACCCCCATCCTTACACACATTTATTTTGTTCTACTCCCATTCGCCATACCGAACCCACCTTGCAGGTCACTGTGTTTCCACCATTCCTCTCTCTCTCTCTTTCCTCTTTTCCTGTTTGTTCATTCCCTTGCTTATTGTGTTCAACTTTTGCCCAACTCTTCCACCCACTTTCATTTCATACCCTCCGTGCTTCCATGAGCCTCACTGTCGTAAATGAGTCGCCGACAACAAGAATGATCGGCACACGTATGCTTCGTGGTTAGACAGATGTGAAAGGGAGTGCCTATGTTCGCATCGCAGCGTTTCCTTTTATGTTTCTCCTCTGCGTCCTCATCAAGTTGCTGTATGTAACACAAGTGAGCGAATTGACATCGAGAAGGCGTGCACGTCAAGTTCCACAGCAGTTTTGTAATTGAGAAACATTGACAGAGCAAACGAGCAAGATGGAATTGTGTAAATAAATAAATAACGACAAAACATCAAAGAAAACAAAATAATACACACATGGCAGATAACTCATGACTCAGGAAGCGTTCCATTTGGCCAGCTTATAGCGATAGCTTAAAAATGTCGAAAGCTCTTTCATGATCGCAATAAAGTAAACAAGTTTAAGTGGAATGGCAAATGCTCTTGTAAACCTAACGCTACGTCACCCCCCACCTCCCCCCCCTCGCCCACGCAAATGCTTGTCGGCATTTTTGCGTGCATCTCGAGGCTTGTTTCCGTGATGTTCAACACCCGGAATCGAGAAATCTCGTTTGCTGCAAGTCGAACAGGCGCGCTCACCGATCCTGCAGACATCCTGCAAGTCGGGCCTTGTTTTTCACTTCTCGGGCTTGTTTTATTGTGCAAAGGCCTGACGCCGCACTTCGACCGAACGACATTCAGACAGTCAGCCCTTCCCATTATACACATTTCTCTTGTGATTTGTTTTTGTTTTTGCTCTTGAAAAGGGAACCACAAGAAAACAATATAATGAAACGTGGGAGGCTGACATTGCAGTGTGTTACTGGAAATGCTCAAAGCCCTTCCTTGCATGCAATGCGGTTAAACAGAGGCATCTGCACGGTCATGTAATCTGATACCATTGTGACCCACACGCTGCAGTTTAACCCTTTGTTCTGTACAGTGCGGACATTGACAGAAGGAAATGGAAGACCCTGACGGTGCAAGTTGTTTGTTGCCATGATGCTCAAGGTTATCGTGTCGTCTGTCTTCGTTGTTTCCTCGTCAGTCCTTTCAGCATAAACTCGCAAGGGACTCGGTGAACAGTGACTATAACTATTTGTTGATACACACCAGGGTTTTTCATGATGACGTGTTGCTGACCCTGTTGCGCCTTGTCGTCAAAATGGCAACTGATGGATTTTGTTTATTGTTTTTGTTTCAGCAGAATATTTGTCAAAAGGTCAGCGATCAGGCAGTTAGGGTAAACAATTTATTTTTGCACACGTGAAACGGAGGCCAACGTAGAAAGATGGAGCGGAGCAGGATCACTTGTATTGGTTTTGTTTGTTTGTTTGTTTGTTTCTTTTTAAAGGAAAAAAGATATGAAGAAACAAAGTTGGATGTCTGATCATTTATAAGCAAAGTCGTAAGTCTTCTTCTACGTTCGTATTCAGCACAAGGCTGTGCGGTAGCATCATTGGCTGAGGGCATGCTGTGCCGCAAATTTGTAATTTGTTCAGGGTGCTTGCGATAGCTCGCCTCCTCGTTGCGAAGGACACCATGGGATCCTTAACGAACATCAATGAATGCTGGTAGATGGGACGTCGGCGGCACAGTCCTTGGCGGCGCATCTGTTAGTGACACAACTAAAAGGCACCTATATCAGTGGAGCAACCAGAAGGCGTGCACAAGGAGGCCATTAGGCCCAACAGGCCTCCACAATCCTGCCAATATCTTAGTACTCCCCCATCCCTACTACTGTACTTCCAGGTACCTATCCAACTCAATTTTAAAACGATCCACTGAATCTGTTGCCATGACTCTTGAAGGGAGACCATTCCATGCATGGACCACTCTGAGTGAAGGACTCCTGCCTTGCTACCATCCTCACTCTCCTTTGCTTTACACTTAAACTCTCCTCCCTCCCACCCCCTTGTTCTGTCAGTGTCCATTCTGTTGAAAAAACATTCTGCACTCATTTTGTTTATACCCTTGCATTATCTGAAACATCTCGATCAGATCTTCTCGAAGTTGTTTCCTTTATAATGTAAAAAGTCCTGTCTCCTTCAGCCGCTCCTCATAGCCGAGTCTAGCTCTGCCTAGGATCAATGTAGTTCCTCTGTGATATACCCTCGGGATAGTAATGATGGCCTTCCTCAGATGTGGTGACCAAAAATTGTGCACAATATTCCAGATGAAGCCTCAATTCCAATAGAGATTACAGTGTTAACCTTACCTCTTTGGATTTATAATTGATCCCCCTACAAATGCAACCAAAATCCTGTTGGCTTTATGATGACTACCTGGCACTGTTGCTGTTGTTGTTTTGTTTCATATGCAGCCTGTAGCTGTTGGTTACATCATTTTCTGGAAGCTGTGCCGCTGATGCAGTGCCCCTGTTATAAGTAAGCTGGTACTCATTTTGCCAACCTCGGAAGGATGACAGGCTGAGTCAACCCATCCGGTGTTATTTCAACTGCCCGACGGGCTCAAATTCAAGACTCTAAGATCTTAAGCCAATACCAGGCTTGCCTGGCACTGTGCTGTCTATTAAACTGCCCCATCTAGTACCACCCAGATCCTTGTCCTGAGTCACAGGCTCCAAGACCGCCCCCTTGCAATATGTTCTTACCCCAACCCCAGCACCTTGCATTTCCGTCAGTTGAGCTGCATCTGCCTTTGCTCAGTCTATTAAAGTATCCAGACTTTCCTGATTCTGATCCACCCCAATCTCTCCCTATTTGCTATCTACCTTCCCTCAAAGATTTCTGTCATGTGCAAATTTGGAAAGCTTCCTCTTAACCCCATGTCCAAATTATTGAAGTAAATTATGAATAATAATTGTCCTATTACTGATCCCTGGGGTACCCCAATAATTACTTACATCCTCCCAGCCAGATATATTTCCACTCTCAGCCACCATTTGCTTCCTATTACTAAGGCAGATTCCAATTGAGTTGGCTGCTGTACCATCCACTCCACAAGCCCTCACTTTGGCCAACAGCCTTCCTTGAGGAACAGTGATTTTTTTTTCGTGATTGTGGAAAAAGGATGGAATCCCTGACTAGAAACAGAAAACTGAATCTGATGTGGATTAAACCGTTAAACCGTAAACCGCCACGCAATGCCTGATCCACGAGAACATATCGGGCCCAATCCATTTTTGAAATATCATGCTGTACCCCTATATCATTATTGGCCCTATCTATCGATGGTGACGAGTCACTTTAAGAATTAAATAATTCTTGATTATGATGTCCATGTGGACTCGCTTAAAAAGGAAGTATGCAGACGTGACAGTCTGTACATCATATTAAAATAGTGTGTCTGTCTGTCTGTCTGTCTGTCTGTCTGTCTGTCTGTTCGCTTATAAGACTCGAAAATGGCTTGGCCGATCTTCACCAATTTTGCATATGTGCTGGGGATACCGAGGGTCAGGTCATGGGCACAAATTAATCCCCCCCCTCCTCCCTACCCCCTGCGAAGGTGGGATCATGACTTGTGATTTCACCTATACACATGTCTTTTACTGACCCCTGTTGGAGGGAGGGGGTATTACTCGGAACGGACACAAAATAAATATCACCACCCACCCACCTCCCACCCCCCCCCCAACCAACCTTCTATACCTCTCCTGGAGGCAGCAGTTGTTTCTCGTTGACATAAACACAAAAGGAGTTTTTTATGTTCATGATTATTTTTGCAATGTCATCTGTATTTTTACTATTTTTCACTGTAAAAAAAATAGTTTCACCAAAGGTGCATGTGTACGTGTGATGACTGACATTTTTTTTTTTGCTCTGGCAATCGTATTGTTGTGGGCCTGGGTTCAGGGCTAATTGACCGCGGACACCAACAATTTAACCACGTGACTCGGTGTCCTCCATCTGACTACCGATTAGCTGTGGTTCATGCAGTCTCCTTATCGGGGAATCACACCCTCGGTGGTTGTGCTACTTTTATCAAAATTGGGTCTTGATTTACGCAGCCGAACTTACCGCTAGCACAATGCCGGACTGATGTGAGGGCCAATCCGCTGGGGAATTATCTCCTGGCTAAGCTAATGTGTGGACCATGCTTGACCACTGGCAGAATGGAAATGTAATTCAACAAGAATAATTTATTTACAACAAGTAATGTGGGGTACGGCGAAGGTGGGAAGGGAACTCATGGGCTTTAATGGAGTCAAAGGGCAACCGGGGCAGGAAAAGGGGAAATGCAATCAAAGGCAATTAA
>NC_140961.1:141736055-141763555 GCF_056783735.1 Eptatretus burgeri
AACACACCATACTCCACCATAACCAATTGAGTCATTCCACCTCATATCACTGGAGGCCTCTCAGTTGACCCCCTCAGATTTACTTTAAACTTTCAAAAAATGGTTCCCAGGTATCAAAATGAAACTGCGTAAAACTTTCGGTCCATAGATGCGGTAAACTCTGAGATATTGAGGGTTGAAAATGTGGTTGTGGCCCTATTTTTATGGTCGTTGCGAGCATCACAAAATGAACGGCTACTTTTAAACTCCCACAACTTTTTAAATATTAATGCTAGAGCCTTCAAAATTTCAGAGATTATTTTTCCATAACTGCTCTGTAAGAAACAAACATAAAACGGAGTATACCTCTATTAAGTTTTATGACCTGATCAGTTGAAATCCAGAAAAAAATGTTGGTTTTGTATGAAGACCCAACTTTGAAACCCCATAAATTTCTATTGACCCATCCCAGAAGCTTGAAATTTTCTTCATGTAATAACTGTATGGTAGTAGTATTCAAATACATGTTTACTTTTCTTAATCAGTCATATATGATAGTCATGATCCCTCAAAAATTGAAAACTTTCATTTTTCCCCGAAATTCACGTGAGGATTGCAAATATATGACAAGGTATACCACTTCAAATTGTTCACCATTGGAAAGAGCATATTCAAGTTTATAAAAGTGACAAATATCAGTGGTATCTTTTTTTTAAAATATATTTTGTATTTTTTGTTTTAAACTGTTGTTAACACAGTCGTGAATACATGAAGTGTGTGCATGGTGTGGGCACCATGGTAATCATGAAAGATTAGTTCTATGATTCAAATTAATAATACAAAAATATATCACATACTGCAATAACAATGTAATAAAACATTTCACGTAAATGATTTGAATTGGTCCTTGATCTGCTTTTCCAAGTCAGATGCGAGCTTGTACTGCCTCCCAGTTTACATTAGGGGAGCATCAATAACTTTCATCACATGGACCAAAGGAACCCAACAAATGTCCTCCCTTGAATGTAACTATATACACTGCTGACATCGGCAGATCAGCCACTATTCCTGAGTTCTATTTTTAGCCCCAGCCAGATGAGTTAAGCTCTTGCTATTTACAAATGAGAAACAAAGAATTGCAAATTCAAATTTCAAAGTATTGTGTTCATGGTATCCTAATAGCAGATGATATGAATGTACATTGTATATACATGTACTACATGTGAAAGGACTGTTCATTAAATAGCACACACAACATGCACAGCACTGGCAGAACATAATTTATTCAAGTATTTTTAAAATATTGATATAAACATTATACCACTTTGATATTTGACACTTTTGTAAACTTGAATATGCTCTTTCCATTAGTGAACAATTTGAAGTGGTATACCTTGTCATATATTTGCAATCCTCACCTGAATTTCAGGGAAAAATGAAAATTTTCATCCAAAACCAACATTTTTTTTCTGGATTTCAACTGATCAGGTCATAAAATTTAATAGAGGTATACTCAGTTTTATGTTTATTTCTTACAGAGCAGTTATTATAGAAGAATAATCTCTGAAAATTTGAAGGCTCTAGCATTAATATTTAAAAAGTTGTGGGAGTTTAAAAGTAGCCGTTCATTTTGTGATTCTCGCAACGACCATAGAAATAGGGCCACAACCACATTGTCAACCCTCAATATCTCGGAGTTGACCGCATCAATGGACCTAAAATTTTACGCAGCTTTGTTTTGATACCTGGGAAATATTTTATGAAAGTTTAAAGTAAATCTGAGGGGTCAACTGGGAACATTTTCTTAAATTTGGTGATTTCAGATGGAATGACTCAATTACTACATACACTCGATGACAAAATATATTCATTATAAGTAGTAATTACGTAACGGTCGTTAGTGTATATATGTATATATATATATATATATATATATATATATATATATATATATATATATATATATATATATATATATATATATATATATATATGTATATATAGTCATGAATGAAAATCACCCTTTAGGCCTAAGTAACATTTGCTCTCCGGCGAGGATACAGCGGCCGTACGCCTTCTGAATTGACAGAAACGTGCGGCGGCCGCAGAGTTTCTGCGGTGGCCTCAGGGTGGCCCTACGCCATTTGGCTATCTTTTACAGGCCGTAGGGGTCTCCGTGGAATTATTGCGTGGAGTTATAATTTTTTTCATTTCTACGTTTGCCGTAGCAATTCGACAAGCCAAAACAAAAGAACTGGTAAAAAAGAATAAAAAAAAATGAACCCACTCGTTACCGTCCGTCTGGCTGCACGTTCGCTTTAGGGCCCCCCTGCGGTCGCCTTGCGGGCACCTTGTGTCTGCCTTGAAAATTATATGGCCGCCGCAGGAACGCCCTAAGGTCACCGTGCGACATCAAATCAAAGACCGTACGGCACCCCCACGTTTTCGGTCTCCACAATTTATAAATACGCCGTGCGGCTACCCGAAAAATAAAAACATATGTGACTGCTACATTGTGTGATCGTGAAAATACTGCGGCCGCCGTATAATTGCTTGTGGCCATACATTTTGTAGACCCCACGGCCGCCGTGGCAAATGTGACTTAGGCCTTACCAAGGTATTTTAGGAGAGATGTATTTGAGAGAAAGGCTGTTTAATATCATTTATCAAGGTACGTGCACACGGAGTGCGGCAACACCAAGAACATCAATAACCTTAAGGATGCTCGGAGGGCACCGTCACGAGTCTGAGACGGCTATATTACCCTCTTATATTCTCGGTTTTATCCTTGGACAAATGCTTATTTCACATTTTGTCCTTTCATTACAAGAATGGTGAAACACACAGAGATAAGAGCACGTTACGGTTCACTCCCCAGTCTTGCTCTCACAATGCTCCTTAGAATTACTCAAGGTCAATTTAAATCATTTTTCTGCATACACTGTTCTAATTGCCCTTTTTCACAAACAGCCAGCCAAGAGTATATTTTATCACCAAGCCTGCAAAAAGCATATACTGACTTCTAAAGCAAAGCTAATAGAAAAAGGTACGATTCCCGACATATATATATATATATATATATATATATATATATATATATATATATATATATATGTATGTATGTATATATATGTATATGTATATATATATATATATATATATATATATATATATATATATATGTATATATATATATATATATGTATATATATATATATATATATATATATATATATATATATGTATGTAAATA
The DNA here is from genome assembly GCF_056783735.1 of Eptatretus burgeri. Taxonomy (NCBI): domain Eukaryota; kingdom Metazoa; phylum Chordata; class Myxini; order Myxiniformes; family Myxinidae; genus Eptatretus; species Eptatretus burgeri. Next base: position 141,739,288 of record NC_140961.1, read on the forward strand.
TGGATTTATATGTATCTATGTATGTAGATATGTATGTAAGAATATATATGTATGTATGTATATATATGTATGTATGTATGTATGTATGTATATATATGTATATAGATATATATATATGGATATATATGTATGTATGTATGTATGTATGTATATATATGTAAGTGTGTATATATATGTATATATGTGTGTATGTATGTATATATATGTATATATATATATATATTTGTATATATATATATATATATATGTATATATATATGTATATATATATGTATATATATATGTATATATATGTATATGTATGTATATGTATGTATATGTATATATATGTATATATATGTATATATATGTATATATATATATATATATATATATATATATATATATATATGTTGTAATTTTTGTAGGTTTAAGATGTTTTGTGGTCAATTGTAATCATATCTGCTCGGGGTGTTCAAAACGTTATATGAATGAGATGCAGTTGTCAAACTACCTTTTTGTGAGACTCGTCTTTGACTACTGTAAGTTTCTCATTCATCGAGCCTTTTTCCAACCCCACGTATTTCACATTTTGTAGACAAGATACTCTTTCAAAAGGGTCCCTCATGATTTTTTTTCAAGCAATTTATCTAACTTCAGTTTGAGTAAAATTCCGTTATGTAATTTCTCGATATGAATCAAACAGTGTTAGCAATACATACCTCGAGGATATTAATATTTGTGTGTTATGATGTCAACTGAGCTGCCAAAAAAACATCAGCCTTCAATAAAACGAAATTCTTGAATCTGGAATCTTAACAATTGAGAGCTGTGGGATCACAAAAACAAAATCAAAAAATGCAGGTTAAACTACAACGGTACAACGGCACGTGAGAGAGCACATACTTCACAGGGCTAAACAGTTTACATTTTGTATCCCACTGATAGGTTGGATCTGCATGTGGACCCGAACCAACATCTAATCGGCTTGTTCTTGTCACCTCACCAACCTGTCCACCATGTTTTGGCCGAATCCATCCATAATCTTTTGAGATATTGTGATATATATATATATATATATATATATATATATATATATATATATATATATATATATATATATATATATATATATATATGTTTTCGCCCAATCACTCAATGGTGAAGAATCACTTGAAATATTCTCGAATCCAGATCTTCACCAAAATATAATCAGTTCGTCTTTCTCACACACCCAACCTGTCTGTCCACCACGTTTCCTCTGAATCTGTCCTTAACCCTTATGAGATATCCTGTTCACAGACAAACAGACAGACAGGGGTTAAAACATAACCTCAATCCTCCTTCCGTGGTGGAGATAACTAGAATCCGGTGCAAAAAGACTGATGTCGTTTTTGTACTGTGGAGCAATCCATGAGAGTATAATTTTGGATACCTTGCAGGTCACCGATGGATGCCACTCGTAGTGGCCACGTAATTATTCACATCAAAAACGCTTATATTAAAGTTTCATTTGAAAACTTTCATTACGATCATCGTTCGATTCAACGGAGATCGTACTTGTTATCCGAGTGGAATTCCAGCTTTCACCATTTGTTGTGCCAATAATAATAACATTCCTGCTTTTCTTTTTTCAAACAAAGCGATATTGCCAACTCACAACTTTGCATTATGATATAAACATGTGATATTTTTCACATGATGACCTTGTGCCGCACCGACGTATGCAAAAAAATGTCGTGCACACATCCATCTCATCTACATTTTGATTTCCGTTAAGTGTGCCCATATCATCCAAGGGTATTTGACTCGTCACACTTGTGCTCCATCGATTTGTTTGTTCTTTGAGGGGTTGATTGTTCGAATAGTTTGAGAACTAAGAATAAGTGTTGTTCCTCTGGCATATCTGATAACGAATGGAAAATCCGCAGAAATGGACGAGCATTTGTGGCTCGTTTTAATGGTTCGAGATCATTCATTTATTCCTTCATGGTTGCTGGGAAAACTCTTTGACAACCTTCACATTTCTGCATTCATCATGGAACGGAGAAGAGCAGACGATGTTATAAAATACAAACGATCTAATCTCTCTCTCAATCCCAACATCTACCAATACCCGCAGAACTCGATCCGTCACAATCTTTCGCTGAACCGATACTTCGTCAAGGTTCCGCGTTCCCAGGAGGAACCTGGCAAGGGCTCGTTCTGGCGCATCGACCCAGCGTCTGAGGTCAAGCTCACGGAGCAGGCATTCCGTAAGCGCAGGCAGCGTGGCGTTCCCTGCTTCCGACCTCCACTTGGACCACTTTCTTCAAGGTGGGTGCAGATGCAGTCATTCGCGTCGTATTCGCTTAACAGGTAGCCTACACCAAATCCACATCGACGGGTATTCCAATAATTGTTTCTCGCGTCTGCATAACAGCTTGAAAAATTGACGCCTGTTCTCTGAACGTTGGTAATGAAAAAACGATTTCTCCACAACAAAATGATCGATTTCACGCGGTCGACGTTTGGGCCCACTTTCAGGCATTTCTTTATTCCTTTCTTGAAATCAACCAAATCATTATCTCACTGATCCCCCCCCCCACCCTTTCCCAATTGTTTCATTTTTTCTCTGCAAAAGTTAATCTTTCAAATTTCCCTCCCTCCTGCCTAAATCCTTCCCTTCCCTTCGCTCTGTCCCCTGCTTTCCTGGAACCTGATTGTGTAGGACAGAGTAAGTAATGTTTCTCTTTGCGCAACCCACTATCAACCAAATCGCATCTCTTACCTTTTAAGTTCCTGCTTTTGCTGCACTTGTGTATTATTACTCGCAGGGTATGCTTGCACATTGTAAACAACAACGAATCGTGCTTCCCCATTATCTCGGGTCGCTCACCTGCATTTGTTTTTTTTTCTTCCATTTACGGACGCTTTCCGACAGTTCTGTGATTTTTTTTTTTCCCCGGTGTATCGGCTTTGATGTCCGCCGGTAGAAGAAATTTCATCTTTTTATGTCACTCGGAAGGTACCGAACATGAATATCAATCGGTTAGTGAGTCAGAGCTTTATATCTTATTATACTGTCTGTGCACCTGTATCATCTTCCAAAATAATTACTATTTCAATTTACAAAGATTCTTCAACCCTGAGCTCGTTGCATTTGCTTGAAGCTTTCCTTCTGAGCCGTTTCCTTCGAGATTAAATCATTGGCAAAGTCAAGTCCCACTACAAATTATCGCTTGCTTTCAGTCTGGTTTTCGTCGGGTGCTGCTTTGTCGGAATAACATTATCGGCAATTGGGAGTTGAGCAAGTTGTTTCATCTGCGCTTACAAGAACATAGAATATGGCGATCGGAGGTACGTACTCGTGGCAGTGCTTTGGGGGTGGTTACGGCAAGTCATAAAGGTCTCTGTTGCGAAGAACCAACCTTGTACCGATCAACACTTTTGCACGCTACAGAACCCCTGAAAATATTTTGAATGGAACATGTAGGTTAGGTATCCAACAGGATTGTGCAGAGGTTGTGGACTTACCTTTGACCTGTTAAATCTGAGTTTGATTCTCAACCCGACTATAAACTGATAGTTTTCTGCTTCACAGGGTGGTCGTTCCATCACAGTGTGAGCCGTCCCTCGTATGGATATTAAGCTCGGTGTCCTGCATGCTAACATTAGTCGGTGAACGTTACAGATCTCACGGAGTCTTTCGTGAAAATTAGGCGGCCTATCGTCGGCACTCTGAACAAATTACAAATTTCTACCCGGACTAATGCTGGGACGGCAAAGGCAAACAGCCGAGGGTAATATTACCGTAGAGTTGCTTTGGGATGAGCACCACACATCGAGAGATTGAGGGAAGCAGGGGTTGAGATATATATATATATATATATATATATATATATATATATATATATATATATATATATATATATATATATATATATATATATATATATATATAGTAAATATGGAATGTGGATGTTACCTTATAAAAAGGTGATGAGACAGGTGCGATTTTTTATTTTTATTTTTATTTTTTCCAACTGCCCTCCATCTCTGTGTAGTATGAATTTTAACCTCCCCTATCTGAATTACCCATCCCCCTTTTTTATTCCTTCTTTCAACATTCTGATTGTATATGTTTGTGAAAACATCTGGTGATAAAATCCTTGCCCAGCATGTTGAACTCTGTCCTTCTCTGGCCTGGGTTTAGGAGTGCCCCACCATCCCCCAGCCATTCTGGGTCACTCTCTGCTCCCATCAGTGGAGTTCAGACGCCAGACTCGCTATCTCGAGAAGGTTCGCCTGTGCCTAGCATGGGAGGTGAGGCTAACGGTCCCACAGATGTTTCTGCCAAACTGGATGGAGCCTCTGAGGACCGATGTTCGCAAAGTGCCCCAGGTATGAATGCATGTTTGCTACAAGGTGTGTGTGTGTGTGTCTGTCTGTCTGTCTGTCTGTCTGTCTGTCTGTCTGTCTGTCTGTCTGTCTGTCTGTCTGTCTGTCTGTCTGTCTGTCTGTCTGTCTGTCCGGCAAGCTTCAGGAGCATGTGCATTGCTTTCAAAACAGCAATGGTATTTTAAATAGCCATTAAGGATGAGATGATGCAGATTCATTTCAATCAAGTGCATATTGAACACTGTGAGTCGAATCAAGATTTTCTCCTTTTGGTGCTTTATTATTGACCTGCCCCCTGTAGGTTAAAATATGAATTTGGAATGTGTATGGGCACTTACTAGCATATTCATTTTGTAAAAGTATGGTGTCCTTGTTGTTGGGGAACTTAAAATATTTGTCATGACGACGTATGAATGTAATCGTTTTGAAAAGTGTTATGTTATGACCTGTTTTGGAACTTTTTCATGTCCATTAACTGTTGCATCTAATTGTTATTGTTATTAGGTTCTCCCATCTCTGCACCGACCGGACCCTTGGTCCAGCACCAGCTTCCAGCTATCGTTTCGAGATCTGTGAGTTACGGACACTTTTCGACTGCTTCCATACCCCCAGGGCCTCGACCCAGGCCCTTGTGCCCCGTTACCACCTTTGCCAATGGCTGCGCCATTGGGACGTCTCGCCCAGAGGTCGATGACAAAGAGCTAAAAGGTGCGCAAGCCGAGCCTGAAGTCGTGCAGGTTGATCGAGCTGTTTTTTGCACCTGTTTGCTCAAGAAGAAATTATATTAGAAAAATCACTCGATTTGCGGGACAGTTAAAGGAGTTGTGAATTTCTCTTGTTGAAGTGTTATCTTGTGTTCCATGTTGTGTCACACGTGAGTTGTCCACATCACCAGGTATTTTCAAAAGGTTCGAAGTAACTTTAAACGGCGCATGATAGCGAGTGCTCGCACAACTCGGCTGCATGTCATATCATTTTGGTGAATAGATGAGGGTCATTTTTTTTTTTTTTTAAATTAAGGGACTATATTGAGAAGGTTCGCATATTCCAAAAAACGATCTCCTCCCCTCCCTGTTTTTTGCCTCCTCCCCATGTGCAGGACATATGAAGCTCAGCTTCTCGTTGTCATCGAGTGTCATACAATCTCCGCTGTCCTCACATGCTTCCGCATCTGAGATACAGCCATCGCACAATCTGGAATCGCACTACGTGGCAGTACAAGGAACTGGATCTGACCAGGGAGTGCCTACAAACATCGTATCCACCTGCTCGTCAGCCGTTTCAGTTGTGCGTTCGCCCGGCTCCCTGGGACAACAACATTTTCCGGTGATGACGAGGGCACAGAACGGACTGAGAGCAAACCCCACACTTCACGGTCAATGGCTTGAAGCACAAGGTGCGATGTAACGCCATGCTGCGATACCTTTTCCACTGCGGGCAGTTTTTCCTACCTACTTGTCACACTTCATACAGTGGAGCAGTGCAACATTTTAACACATCTGCATCCTAAGTTTGGCCTTCGGGTATATCTTAGAGATGGCTGATTTGTATCTGGGTTCTTTGGCTAAAATACATGTCTGTTCCAGTTACCCATTGCAGTCTAAACGAGAAGGACACTCACTAGAGTGCATACCTTCGCCACGAAATGCCTGATCCATGAGAACATATCAGGGCCAATAAATTTGTGAAATATTGTGATACATATTGTTTATGGCACCATCTCTCAATGGTGAAGAAGCACTTAAAAAATTCTCATATCTGGATCTGGATCTTCGCCAAAATCGAATCAATTCATCATTGTCACACACCCAAGCTGTCCACCAACTTTCGTACAAATCCTTCCACAACCTTTTCAAATACCATGCTTTTAGCGTTTTTTGGCCTTATCACTTAAGAACAGTAGAACGGCACGCGGTCGAGTGCATCCCTCCACCAGTCTGAACAGTTTACATGTTGGATCCGCATCCGGACCAGAACTAAAATGAAATCGGCTTGTTCTTGTCACTTACCCAACTCATCCACCAAGTTTCGTCTGAATCAGTCCATGACTTTTTGAGATAACCTTCTCACAGACAGACAGACAGACAAACATAACCTCCTTCACCATCGTTGTCAGTGGTGATAAAAAAAAAATTTTTGAAAAAAATAGTTTATTTTTTTCCGACCTGTCCATATTTCATTTTCACGTGTAACTGGAAACAAACTGTTTTGTTTGTCATTGCCAGGAAGGTCATTCGCATCATTTTTCCTGTCCTTTATTTGAGGCTTTAGCCATTTGAGCACTCTATTGCGTGTCCATGACAAATGTCTGACTTTACACGATGCATTATCTGTATTAGCTCGCCTGTTCGAAGAACAGAGAGCTATAGCGATATCCCCGGCGTGAGCGTCAGCGTGAAAATGTTAAAGTTTTTGGTGCAAGTTATTGAGAAGCTTGCCATTCATTTAATATGTGTACTAGGATGCTGATATTTGGCATGGAGGTTCCTTTGGGGTATACTATTGATGTAGTGAAGTTGAAATTAAAAAATAATTTCAAATGTTTTAAATTTTTGACCTGTTTTGAACTTAACTTTTTTGGAGCAAATCAACGTTAAAGTTTTTGGTGCAAGTTATTATTTAGAAGCTTGCCATTCATTTAATATGTGTACTAGGATGCTGATATTTGGCATGGAGGTTCCATTGGGGTATACTATTGGTGTAGTGAAGTTGAAATTAACAAATTATTTTTTTAAAAAAATTTAAATTTCAACCTAAGATGGTGTCAAAGCCACCCAATGCTCGCCTGTTTATACTAGACGCTTGCCAATCATTTAATATGTGTACTAGTTTATGGATTACAATAAAGAAATACATATATTGCTTTAAAATTATTTGGATCAGACTTCACTGCATTGCTTTATAAAAAATATTATTAGACGAGTCTTTTAAAAACGATAAATGTATAAACAGGCGAGCATTGGGGTGGCTTTGACACCAACTCTCTGGTCTTTTCTCTCTTTTAATGCTGGGGTGTCGGTGTTTGTTTTTTGTCTGTTTGTTTTTTCCGATTCCCAGGCAAAACCAACATTTCCGCAGTACTGTCCAACACGCCCAACGGTACATCAACATCCATGCTGACAATGGGTGCCCACATATTGAAGCGGCCCGGTGGAGTGCCTGCCATGGGGGTAATCCCTGGACATGGGACAGAGTCAAAGAGGCCCAAGTTGGAGAATGGGAGCGACGGCGTTGCTGCGAGCAATGGGACTATTACAGGCTCCGAAGGGCATGCCATTCATCAAAATGGGGAAAACTAGTTCTGCTCACCAAAAGGCACAGCAGGAAAAGATAAAAGTGTTGGTTGATGGGGAAAAAAAAAAATCAGTGGAAATAGAACTGAAAGGATTCATGGGTTGTTGCTTGAGTGACCTGAAGTTTATGAGTAGATGAGTCTCTGTGATTTGATGGATTGGGTAGCTTGGATAGCCAGTGAGTCTCTCCGTGTTGTCCTCTCGTTCGAGCGATGTTGAAATTGGTCCCGATTCAGTTGTTGGTTGAAGGTTCTCGGGTAAATGAGGTGGACATGACATTTATGAATGATAAGCCGGTGAATAATTTGCTGATTTTAACGGATTTTTTTCTGAGTGGATGTTTCATCGTCGTTTCCATTTCGTTATGGGTCGCTCTTCTTGCACTAACACATTTGCATATCTTCACAAGTGCCAGGCGAGACTTCGCTGCATTACACGTAATGACAACACGTGGGCTTTGTTCCTCCGAATGGGCTGCATTTGTTCGCCTGACCTTGAAAGCTCGGTATTTTCGTCCGACCGAGAACCAGGAAGGCCAAGATATAATCATCATTCTGGCTCCTGATTGGTGGAAATTTATCAACTCGTTATGTCAGTTAAAACCTCAGTTGGGGGTGGGGTGGACGATCGTAGTGCCACTGATGAGAAGTGAAATCATTACTGAGCACCTCAGCAATGAAAGGAAAGGGTCAGCCCGGTCAGAAGCGTCGAGGGAGAAGGTACACACCGCATATTGTGAAGGACGAGAGTTGAATACATAGGGGGTCGCGAGAGGATTAAACGAAGGGGATGCTATGACGATTTGAATTACTTGGCAAAGCTCAGCCTAGTTTTGCACATTCCAGGTACGCCAAATAGGGATCATTAAAAAGCCACTGCGACCTCATCGGAGTTTGTAATATAATGTACGTTTGTGACGATGCGGCCGCATTGCATCTTCATCATAACGACGTGATCAACTGCCGTGGCTTTATCGCCCCCTTTATTTCCTGCTTCATACTCACATTTTTTTCCCGGTTCCTTCCAAAGGAGCCGTGTCCTAATACATTGTCGTCAAAAGGGGCCAAAATGCACTTTGGAGTTAAAACTCCTATCCCAGCTCCATCACTTTTTTGTTGTTGTTGTTGTTGTTGTTGTTGTTGTTGTTGTTGTTCACACCACATGTTCGACCTCAGTGTGCCGCACAGCTTGTACGCAGTAATCCATCGTGTTTGTAACGTGGAACATTTTTACCGTATTACACCCTTTCATTTCCTTTCATGGGACGTCTGTCCTTTCTCCGTGTGACAAACCAGCCATAGGAGTGGCTATCTGAACTTCTTCTGAAACCTCCTGTTCCAGACCCGCTGAACAGAGAGACTCCTGGCCCCATTTGTGTACGAGCTGCACAGTTTTAATTTGTGCACCAGTCCAAAAGGATGATGCAGGGGTGGCACACTTACCTTTGAGCTTTAGTCTGGCTTCAATTCTTGGCCCGACAATAAACTGTCATGCTACGCCCTGCCTGCCAAGCACCAATCCGACAAAGTGTGCCATTCCCTGGATGGACGTTGAGCTGAGCGTCCTGTCTGTTAGCATTAGTTGGTGGATGTTAAAGACCCCACAGAAGAGTTGGTGAGTTATTGATATTGCCGGCACCCTGAATAACTTTCAAATTTCTGCCCTGACTACCGCTGTGAAGGCAAAGGTAAATCACCCAGGGTAATCTTGCCATGTACCCATCACATGTGAGACGCGTCCATGACTTGGTGTTTTGAAACTACAAAAGATCATTGGTAGGGATGGAGAATGATCTGAGGTTGTGGTGGTCCACCGGCAACTGTTGAAGCCCTGAACAGACAAGTGCATTTGAATACACTGGGGGAGGTAGTTTGACATGTGTGAGAAGAGAGTGGAGGTGACGGCGACCTTGAATCGTGGCGTCTTCACGAGGGGAAAATTGATGGACGAATGTGTGCGACCTGGAGAGAATGGAGATGGGCAGGGATGCAAAGAACATAAGGAGCAACACCTGAGAGGTGGTATAACGAAAGAGTTGCCATAATGAGAAGGAAGTGGACCCCCTGCTTCTATTTGTGAGAGGTGCCAATGATGTTCCAAGGGAGCTTTAGGTTCCATCAAATCCAGGAAAGACAATTGTAAGACAATGGCACGAGACCATAAGGAAGAGCAGCATTGCTTTGAGCGGCATACAGATGTCTTGTATGTTGTGGGAACTTCATATTTACCAATGAAGGACTTGGTATAATGGAGGATTCCAAATCTGCAGCTGGTTTTGGAGACCAGCTTTTGATATATGGTCTGCCCTTGAGTTGTCATCGCTGATAGCAAGTCCGAGTTTGAGAGACTGAACCTCTTCTAGTGTTTGATTGAGGAACTATATTAGGTTTGTTCGTTGGACGATCGCTAAGACCGTCTCACATTATTAATACTGTATTGATCATTAAGACTATCCCAAATGACTGGAGACATGGAAGTATCCTCCCATTTTGGAAAGGAAAAGGTGATAAGCATGTGTGTAGCAACCGCTGTGGCATCACTGTGTTCTCCATGCCCGGCAAGCTGTTTGCTCGAGTTCCCATTGCTCGAGTGAGACCGGTGCTTCAGAGCAAAAACACCGCCCAGACGAGGCAGGATTCTCTCCTGGACCGAATACCACAGAACAGATCTTTGTCATTGGTCAGTTGATCGAAAAATCCAAGGAATTCAACAGATCTGCCAACATTGCCTTCTTTGACTCGAAAGTAGCTTTTGACTCGGCATGCTGTGAAACACTTGGGGAAGTACCTGAGGTGTCTGCCATTCCTCCAGCCCTTATACTACTCGTAAAGTCTCTCTACACTGATATGTGTAGCACTGTTCAGATTGGAAATCGACTTTGTGAGGAATTTCACATCGTTAGGTGTATGACAGGGTTACATTCAGGTAGTGGACAAAAAAATTGGAAACACCTGGATAAATGAGGGGCATCAACCAATGGCTTTCACACAGGTGTGTGCCCCCCCCCCCCAATGCCCCCATCCACAGAGTAAGTGTGGTCACTCAATGGTTTGATGAGCATGACACTGATGTTATCCATATGCCATGGCCTTCTCAGTCACCAGATCTGAACCAAATCGATCCTTTATGGGATATTCTGGAATGATGCCCTGGACAGCGTTTTTCACCTCCATCAAGCAGGTGTGAGTTGATTGACTTTCTCGTGGAAGAATGGTGCCACATCCCTCCGAGAGAATTCCAGATGCTGGTGGACACTATGCCATGGCACATGCAGGACGTACTGGCCGCACAAGGTGGCCCAACGGCCTATAAAGTGACTTTACATTGGTGTTTCCATATTTTTGTCCACTACCTGTACTTTTCCCAGAGCTGTTAAACACCTTTATCAACTCCTGCTTCCCACTGACTGTGGAATGATGCTTAGGCAATATCAGCTTATTGACTTGGACGATGTTAATGAGATAGCTATCTTCACAACAAGTGGAATTGCCCTCAAAATGTCCCTGCTGGCACAACAACAATAAGTGTGTGGAATTGTACATCATTTGGCTTAAGACCAAAGCTATGGCTATCACACCCACTAACATCAATCCACCAGACCGACAGATCCATGGCGAACGAGTGCAATATGTGGATCAGTTCACGTATGTATTCTGCGTAATAAACAAAGCTGGCACTGTTTCGTGACATCACTTCTCATAGCACCAAAGCAGCTGCGGCTCTCAGCCGTGTCTTGCCCACTTTTCCACAAGAGGCGCATCCAACGGGGCAACAAAAACCAAGATTTACCATGCCCTGGTGCTACCTGATGTTGGTTTAATGGTTAGGGTGGTGGGCTTTGGATCCTAGGGTCCTGAGTTCAAATCCCGTTCAGCTGTTGAATTAATACCAGGTGGGGTTAACTCGTCCTGTCATCCTTCCGAGGTCGGCAAAATGAGTGCCAGCATGCTGGTATTCTGTGTCAGAGTGGTGACCCGTCCAGGATTGTGTCCAATAGCCAAGAAGACTGCTTAAGCAGCACCAACGCTCTGCACAGAGTATGGTCCCAATCTCCTCCTCGTTGTGCTATCTGTCCTCTTGTATATGGGTCGGAGATGTGGGCAACCACAGCTGCAGACCTGTGCAGACTGTACGTATTCAACATTAAATGCCTGAGACATCTAGAGTACGTACATTGGCACCAGTGCATCATTAAACTCGCTGATTTGCCTCCTAACCAAACTATCCATAGCCTTGTCCTTACTCCACCAGCGACACTTCCATTGGAATGGACACCTTCATAGCATGCCAGCACACCTACCACCAGGTGTATTGCTTCAATCCAACTGAAGCTGGCTGGCAATGCATTCGAGGCCACCCCAAAACAACATGGACTGAGATAATCAGACAATATCTGACTCCAGCCAACCTAGTCAGGCCAACATTAGCCTGATCATTGCTCATCAACTCTTCAGAGACCAGAAAGGAGGGAGCGTCAGCGACCAAAGTGAGCCTTCAACAAAGCCCCTAAATTGAGTGAAGTCGAGTTTGTTTGGCAATCCTTCTGGAGCGACAGGGTGAGACAGATTTTCCAAGTGTTGGACCAGCATCTGATCCTTTCCAGTTCATCTTAGAGGGAAGCCCCTGCTCCTAGACTGTCAGTGGGATGTGGAATCGTACAGTATAATGTTGTCCCATGCAAATTGGAAAATAGGGTTTTGCAGAGCATCAGACATGTCATAAATGCAAACGAGAAACACTGACAAAGACAGCGACAGACGCACACTGACACGGATAGTCATTGTCCGTGCCAGTGGGGGCATTCCAGCCTCTACTTAGCAGATGAGAGGATTCAGTTGAAAGCTTTATGCTGACTGCATGATTGGATGAAGTTGTAAGAAGAACCACTCCTTTCGTGTCTTCATACGCATAGGGTTGCCAAGGCAGTTTTTCCTTGACTAAGGGGGCACAATTATGGGCGGGTCGCCACTCCGACGCTGGATACTCGAATTGCTCGTTCTTCCCAGTAAGCTGGTACTCATTTTGCTAACCTCGGAAGGTTGACAGGCTGAGTCACCCCACCTGGTGTTGTTATAACGGCACAACAGTGGCTCAAACTCAGAACTCTAAGATCTTAAGCCTGCCACCTTAACCGTTATGCCAACACCAAGCTTGGAGTAAGTTAGCTAGCTGGGAAAGAAGGCTGCCCTTGTATTCCACAGGGAGAAACTTGGCAAGCCGAGCAGGGTGCCAGGTTGTTGACTGCCTGAGATGGATGCAGATGGACAACCCTGATCTCTTGCTTGACATTCAAAGCCTACATCCATTGTTGAAAGAGGCAACAACATGTACAAAGGGAGTGGCCGGGCCAGAAGCCAAACTGATTCACAGATATGGCCGTTTAAGAAAAGGAAATTGTAATTTTGCTTCTAAGTGGAAGTAAGATAACTGGCCCGTAGATGAGAGGATCTGTTTTGACATCGTTCTTGTGTATGGAAGTGATGTTAGCCGTTTGCTACGCAGATGCGATGCATCCTAAGGTGAAGGCTGAAGTTGGCAGATCGGACAAGATACATCAGCAAATCAGGACTTGAGAGTATGGGTGTTGGTGACAATTGGGGTGCAGTCAAGGTTGTCTGGATCTTTTATCTCATTTCTCAAGTGAAAAGGTCAATGTCCAGGAAGTGATGGGCATTAGGGGGTAAGGTGGATGGATTGGCTACTCGAGTTTTGGAAGCAAACACTCAGTTCAGTAAGGTATTCAGTTGACGTGTGACCCGAGTGTTCCAGGTTTTATTCGCTGTCTGGTGGTATTGTTATAATGCTAACCTAATGGTAAATTGGGAACATTGTGCACTACTTTTATTGGTGCTACTTACAAATTGTAAAGGCATGCTGTTTGTCAGTGTTTGTTTGTCGCTGTCCGTGTCAGTGTGTGTCTGTTGCTGTCAGTGTGTGTCTGTTGCTGTCCGTGTCAGTGTGTGTTTGTCGCTGTCCATGTCAGTGTGTCGCTGTCGCTGTCAGAGTGTCTGTCGCTGTCCTTGTCAGTGCCTATTGCTGCCCGTGTCAGTGTCATTGTCTGTCGCTGTCAGTGTGTGTTTGTCTTTATACCTGTCCCTATCTGAATTGTTATTGTGTCTGTCTTTCTGTGGTCGGGCTCCTCCCCCCCCCCCCACCTCTCCTTTTTGTGTGTTTGTGTGCAGGCCTCCCTTTTCAGCCAATGGGAATTTGTTTTTAATGTGTATACTTTCAAGTTTACAGAAACAATTTTTCCTTTTGTTTGTTTTTACTTTTAATGTGAGAATCTGTTTGTAATACAAACTTATTTCAGTTGTATGAACCTTTCTGCCTCCCCTCCCACGTCCCCCCTCCCCCTGCCCCAACCCCAAATCCGGCAACTATTTCTACTCTCTAAGGTGTGCTGTGTTTGTGCGTCCAATGTTATGAATCACGCCTTTTACTAGAGGAAGATATTTGTGTATAAATGGGATGTGGGGGAAGGATGGTGTAAGTTTCCAGCAACGCATCGCTTGCAGGGCTCGGTTTGGGGACGGTACGATTGCCAGCCCTTGTGCACTTCAGGCTGCAAGCTTTGTTTGGTTACCATTCGGTCAACACCAAGCACTCTACATCTGTGTCCCTCGTGCGCCACGGCCTAGCGCGCCAGTCAAGTGTGCACACCGTGTTGGTGTACGTATACTCGATGCGAGGCTCAGATGTCACAGGACCAAGTGTCACAAACCCACGTACAGGAAGACGATGAGCTCTATTGTTCATTGTGAGGTTGATATTATTGTTGTGGTCATACAGGTTGCATTGCTGTCATCCACAAGGCTTTTTGTGCTGTGCCTCTTGGCAAAAAAAAAGCAAACTATTGGCAGATTGTCAGCCTCAATTGGCCAAAGCCAGAGTGGTCGTGTAATCTTTTACCCTCTTTTGTAGTGTGCGTACTCCTGTAACTCAACCTAGCATTATACTTCACAAGATTGTTTCAAGACAATTCGGTAAATTATGTATTTTTACGTGTTATGTTTTGTAACAAAACTACTTTTTTTTTACAGTAGGCCGAGTGGGTGTTTTACTACGGCACCGTCGACGTCGCCCTTTTGATGGTATGCATTTCAGTTCAAATTTTGTGCCCAAATCTCAAGACTTGGAAGGACGGGCTGTCCTTCGTTGGAATTTGTCGAAGCCAATCCATGAATCGCGTTGCTGTGCCGTGAGGATGAGGGATTGTGTCAATTTGTCGTCCCCGGGGAGCAAGTGACCAAATTCCTGGGTAAGCTGATGTCATTTCCCCCACTTTATTCTCATTGTTCATTTGTTTTTTTTTGTTTTTTAAAAATCGTTCTCGTTTTGTATTCCCAAGACGATGCTTTGACCTCCCGGCCATCAGTGGTGACCCTTGCATCTCCAGCTTAGCCGTTCCCATTGTCCTCCCGGTTGTTTGGGTTTGGTGTTTTACAGTACGTTTGGTCCTCATGTACAGTCCATCGGAACGCGAGTCTGGTATAATGGCTGCTTTTAAATGTCTGCAAAAAAAAGAGAAACCAAACGCATTACATCTGCTCGTGATTGGAAACCTTTTTCTTGTTGTCACCGATGAGTTGAGCGTTGTGTTGTCTGCCGCACCTTCCGTCCATCCGTCTGTGTTTTCAGCATAAAGTCCAAGTGTTCCTTTTTAAAGCTCGCAAACTTTGCATTCGGCGTGACGAGGTTGCTTTTGGCAACCAAAGAAATTATTTGTTCGTTTCTTTTTAAGGGCGAGGGGGTCAATCTGTGCATTCACTACGAATAGCACTTAATGCGGTTTGCATGTGTTTCATTTTGTTTTTAAAGAACTTGTAAAAGTTTCATTTTATGAGAATCAACAAAAAGATATGCAAATGTGTGCTGGGCCTAGTAAAACGAGTTATTTTGTCCTTTTGATTAAAGTGCATACCCACGTCTAGGAGGGAATCGCACATGCCATGTACAAATGTTCTCAGATGCAAGAATGTGTACACGAAGGTTGATGCATCTCTTGTTGTGAAAGATGGCTGGAAAGTTGGTGGAGGAGGGGTTGAAGGGGCTGGGTTTGAGAAATAAAAAATTCCTCTGTTCCAGTGGCCAACCTTTCATTGTCGGTGCCAGTTTGTCGAGCAAAACGTCACAGATGTAGAAACCGGACGTTTTATAAAGTTTACAACAACAGACATCTTCGCTCGACGTGATTATATACGTTACATATGTGTGCAGGTTGTTTGCTTGATTGTTTTTTATTTTTTATTTTTGGTTACATTTTTAAAATGTGAAGAATCCCGTTATGATCTCGAGAATGAGATTACTCCACTCAAAACTCCGCAAATGGTTGTTATATGTACGCAAATGGTCTTGTGTATGGAAGTGATGTTAGCCGTTTGCTACGCAGATGCGATGCATCCTAAGGTGAAGGCTGAAGTTGGCAGATCGGACAAGATACATCAGCAAATCAGGACTTGAGAGTATGGGTGTTGGTGACAATTGGGGTGCAGTCAAGGTTGTCTGGATCTTTTAACTCATTTCTCAAGTGAAAAGGTCAATATCCAGGAAGTGGTGGGCATTAGGGGGTAAGGTGGATGGATTGGCTACTCGAGTTTTGGAAGCATACACTGAGTTAAGTGAGGTATTCAGTTGACGTGTGACCCGAGTGTTCCAGGTTTTATTCGATGCCTGGTGGTATTGTCATAATGCTAACCTAATGGTAAATTGGGAACATTGTGCACTCAAGGCCCAATGAAAACCAAGATGACCAGATAGAAGTTGGGCAACAACATTGGCAAGGTGTTGTGTGGAATGTGTGCACAAGTCATGGAGTTGGGGAAGAATGCAAAGAAATTGTGTAGATTTGAGTGACAAACCCAATGATTAAAATTGACCACCACCTTAACCCTTGGAACCTTTGTGGCCGGCTTACTTGTCACTATTCAAGCCTCCATATTCCCGAGCGGCCGGTTTACCAGCTGATATTCAAACCTCCACATTCCCAATTGGCCGGTTTACCGGCTGATATTCAAAACTCCACATTCCCAATTGGCCGGTTTACCGGCCACCATTCAAACCTCCATATACCCGAGCGGCCAGTTTACCATCCACTATTCAAACCTTTACATACCTGAGCGGCCGGTTTACCGGCCGATATTCAAACCTCCACATACCCAAGCGGCCAGTTTACCAGCCGATATTCAAACCTCCATATATCCGAGCGGCCGGTTTACCAGTCGATATTCAAACCTCCATATACCTGAGCGGCCGGTTTACCAGCTGATATTCAAACCTCCACGTACCCTAGTGGCCGGTTTGCCAGATACTATTCAAACCTCCACATACCTGAGGGGCCGGTTTACCAGCTAATATTCAAACCTCCACATTCCCAATTGGCCGGTTTACCGGCCACCATTCAAACCTCCATATACCCGAGCGGCCGGTTTACCATCCACTATTCAAACCTTCACATACCTGAGCGGCCGGTTTACCGGCCGATATTCAAACCTCCACATACCAAAGCGGCCGGTTTACCAGCTGATATTCAAACCTCCACATACCCTAGTGGCCGGTTTACCAGATACTATTCAAACCTCCACATACCTGAGCGGCCGGTTTACCAGCTGATATTCAAACCTCCACATTCCCAATTGGCCGGTTTACCGGCCACCATTCAAACCTCCATATACCCGAGCGGCCGGTTTACCATCCACTATTCAAACCTTCACATACCTGAGCGGCCGGTTTACCGGCCGATATTCAAACCTCCACATACCAAAGCGGCCAGTTTACCAGCTGATATTCAAACCTCCACATACCCTAGTGGCCGGTTTACCAGATACTATTCAAACCTCCACATACCTGAGTGGCCGGTTTACCAGCTAATATTCAAACCTCCACATTCCCAATTGGCCGGTTTACCGGCCACCATTCAAACCTCCATATACCCGAGCGGCCGGTTTACCATCCACTATTCAAACCTTCACATACCTGAGCGGCCGGTTTACCGGCCGATATTCAAACCTCCACATACCAAAGCGGCCGGTTTACCAGCTGATATTCAAACCTCCACATACCCTAGTGGCCGGTTTACCAGATATTATTCAAACCTCCACATACCTGAGCGGCCGGTTTACCAGCTGATATTCAAACCTCCACATTCCCAATTGGCCGGTTGACTGGCCACCATTCAAACCTCCATATGCCCGAGCGGCCGGTTTACCAGCCACTATACAAACCTCCACATACCTGAGCGGCCGGTTTACTGGCCACCATTCAAACTTCCATATACCCAAGCGGCCAGTTTACCGGCCACCATTCAAACCTCCACTACCTGAGCAGCCAGTTTACCAGCCACTATTCAAACCTCCAAATACACAAGCGGCCGGTTTACCAGCCACTATCCAAACCTCCACGTACCTGAGCGGCCAGTTTACCGGCCACCATTCAAACCTCCATATACCCGAGTGGCCGGTTTACCAGCTGATATTCGAACCTCCATATACCCGAGCAGCCGATTTACCGGCCACCAATAAAACCTCCATATACCCGAGCGGCTGGTTTACCATCCACTATTCAAACCTTTACATTCCTGAGCGGCCGGTTTACCGGCCGATATTCAAACCTCCGCATACCCAAGCGGCCGGTTTACCAGATACTATTCAAACCTCCACATACCTGAGCGGCCGGTTTACCAGCTGATATTCAAACCTCCACATTCCCAATTGGCCGGTTGACTGGCCACCATTCAAACCTCCATATACCCGAGCGGCCGGTTTACCAGCCACTATACAAACCTCCACATACCTGAGCGGCCGGTTTACTGGCCACCATTCAAACTTCCATATACCCAAGCGGCCAGTTTACCGGCCACCATTCAAACCTCCACTACCTGAGCAGCCAGTTTACCAGCCACTATTCAAACCTCCAAATACACAAGCGGCCGGTTTACCAGCCACTATCCAAACCTCCACGTACCTGAGCGGCCAGTTTACCGGCCACCATTCAAACCTCCATATACCCGAGTGGCCGGTTTACCAGCTGATATTCGAACCTCCATATACCCGAGCAGCCGATTTACCGGCCACCAATAAAACCTCCATATACCCGAGCGGCTGGTTTACCATCCACTATTCAAACCTTTACATTCCTGAGCGGCCGGTTTACCGGCCGATATTCAAACCTCCGCATACCCAAGCGGCCGGTTTACCATCCACTATTCAAACCTTTACATTCCTGAGCGGCCGGTTTACCGGCCGATATTCAAACCTCCACATACCCAAGCGGCCGGTTTACCAGCCACTATTCAAACCTTTACATACCCGAGTGGCCGGTTTACCAGCCACCATTCAAACCTCCATATACACGAGTGGCCCGATTTTTCTTTAGGGAGCCCAGGGTAGGGGAGCCGAAAGTCCAAGTAGCTCAGGGTTCATAGAGTTAAGCAGAGGGAAGAGCGGGATCAGTGAGTCGTGAAGGGAATTATTTCAATGATAAAATTGAGATTATGGGGTGGAGGTCAGCAGAAAGGGTTTTTATTTTATTTTATTAATACAGCATCAAATAACCACGAATGATCTTTCACAAATCACATACACACAGACAGACAGATCGTTGGACAAAACAGGACTCAACTTCGGTGACCTTGGAGGAGGTAACACCATTTGCCGGGTACTCTGGGTACCAACAATGGCATCTTTTGATTCCCGGCTGTCCAGTCAGCAGGGCAATTGATCCGGAAATGTCACCCACCATCATGACATTCCAACCTATGGGGTTTGTCTGTGCTCTATCCTACAAACGCCGAGCATTTTAAAAGTCTTTGGTACGACCCAGCTGGGGTCAGAATCAAACCACCGGTCTGTGATTGTCAAATTTGACATGTTGTGATATACTGCTTGGTATCTTCAAATTTACTCTTGTTTTGCATAAACATGGGACATATTCTTGCATAAATGCTCATTTCAAGACAAATTCAACAATATGGCCATCATCTCTCATTGCCAACGTGTTTTGGGAACATTAGGCATGGAACTTTTATTTTTTAAAGCGTGAGTTCAGCCGATATTTTCAACATCTGCTACACCTCCCCATCCAGCCTTGTGCATGATGGACAAACTTTTTCAGTGAACTTTTGCTGAAGATGTTGGTCATTTTGCAAGTGGGGATTCATATTACCTCTGACTTTCACCAATATTATTTTGTGGGAGAATAAATATTGTTACAGTCGACGGTCCGTTCCGGGTGACCGGTTCGAATCTGGTGAGTTGCGTCAAAGCAACCATAGAAGTTGGGTGATTCGACGGCTCTGGGTCAGATCACGGCTTTTGATATCCACTGCCCTGCCTATTGGAACCGCCGAGCCAGCCATTTCAAACTACTCCGACAGGTGATAATATCACTGATCTAATGAGGCCGAGCAAACTTTCGTCAGGTGACAGAATATTGTCTAGTGGCATGAAGACTGTGACCAATCCACCTTTTACATAACTTATCAAAAACCACCAGATGATACCACCATGACAAACATAATTCACCTCAGACCAAGTGTATTCAAGAACAATAATGATGGCACAGGGATGGAACAGAAAGAGCAATAACAACAATAATGATTCAACACTCCCCTTAAACCACTCCCACATACACGCCCATGAAGGAACGATTGAGAACCTTAATTATCATTGGGCCCCATTGGGGCCCACATTCATTTCACAATATAGAGACAAAGGCGGAAGAGACGGAAATACCCCGGATGGGCCCGGTCGGACACAGCTTGACCGCTGTGGAGACATGAGCAGGCAAAGGAACAAATCGTGCCACAGTCTGATCCCAGCATGAGGAGGAGAGTGGGTGGGGCGTGGTGATGACCGCAGCAGCAAAAGGGTGGGCCGCTTCAGGGGAGAACTCCCTGCAGCAATTCACATGAAGGTTCCCCAGCGAGGTTCCCAGCATCTGCTCTCATCATCTCGATGCCGCACCCATTTATCCCCTCGGGCTCGCACATCATCCACGACATGCCACGCTCCTCCAATCTCACTTGCTATTGGGCCGTCGTTTAGCCCGGTGGGCAGACAACCCCTCCTAGTCCTCATTCATGGGGTGGCTCATGGCCGCCATTCAGCCTGGCCTGCCCAACCGGGTTTCCCGCCTCAACCTGTGCGTCAAGACCTACCAGATGCTGCAAAAGAACATTTATGACAGACAACAGAGGGTAAAAACATTAAAAAATATCGACTCACAAGGACTCACAATCGAAAAATATCGACTCACTCACAATCCTCTTTATCTATTTGCTGATGACTCCACCCTCTGCCTTGACATCCCTCATCCTTCAGATAGGCAGGCAGCAGGCTCTTTGCTCTCTTCAGACCTTGACAAAATCACAAGCTTTTCAAACACTTGGAATATGTCATTCATACAAATCTCACACTCACGATTTCTCTCTGAAAAGACTGCCTTGCAAACCCTCCCATCTACTTTCTGAACAAACCTCTCTAAGAAGTTGTCACTAAAATGATTGGGTCACATTATCAGCCATGATCAGTCTTGGGAAAATCACATTTCAAAGTTGACTTACAAAGCCAGCCACCGACTGGGCATCCTCTATCGTACAAAGTCCTTCAATGGCATTCCTGAACTCCTATCCACATACATGGCCTTCATCCATAGCTTGATGGAGTGTTGCTCCCCCCTCTGGCTGGCTCACCTGCCTCACATCTTGCTCAGCTTGACGCCATGGAAACTAAGGCCTTCAAGATCTTTGGAATGTCCTGCGATGAAGCCGAGTCTATTGGCCTATCATTTTTGCATCGCTGACAGGTCGGTGGATTCTCTGTCTTCTAGTGCCTCCTTTCTGGTCTTGCACCCTCTACTCTTTCCATGCTTTGTCCCCCGCCCTGGTTGCTGTAGGATGCATAGAGTCCACCATCAACCCACTTCTGGTGAAACTACCTAAATCCAGGATCACTGCTCACATATACTCATTCGTTCGTCTTTTTTCCCACCTGTGGAACCAACTTCTAAATCCTCTTCAATCTCATTCTTCCCTCCAGGCTGTTAGACAGTTGTCTAAGACAAGATATACAAGACAGCTGTCCACAACCATTTCAGATTTTCCCCAATCCAAAAGCATGGTCTTTTGTACCCCCGCTAACCCCTCTCAATCACCAAGCCAACCTCCTTCCAAATTTCCAGTGTTTCCGCCCTGAGTTTCCTTCTGTATCCTTCTTGTCTACCCTAAGTGTCCTCCCCTACCGTTCATCCCTCCTCACACTCATTTTTCGAAGTCTCTCTCTATCTTGTCCTTCAATTCCACTGTCGGTGTCCCCCCTCACCCCCCACCCCTCTCTACTTTTCCTTTTGTCCTGGTGTGTCCTGATCCGTTCAGTGTTCTCGCTCTTCCATGAGCCTCAACTCCGTATGGAAAAAAAATGTTCTTAAAAAAAAATGCCGGTCTTTATTTAAACCCCACAAGACTAATTAAAAATTTGTCAGTTGAGAAGATCAACGTGTTCAAATTTGGAGACGATCAGGTGGAAATAGTGTGAAGTTTCATCTTCCTGGATTCTGAGATTGAAGTGAGTGGAGAATGTGGAGGAGAACTTCAATTAATTAATTGTGTTGGGTAGAACAGCAATGTCAGGATTGACAAATATCTGGAAAAACAAAGATGTGACAAAAGACAAACCAGGAGGAGGCTCGTGAATGATCTGGTATTTCCAGTTGAAATGTATGGATGTGAGTCTGGAGAATGAAAAAGAAAGAAAGGAAGGAGGTTCACAGTTTGGAAATGTGGTGGTGGAGACGAATGTGAAAAGTTCCATGGATACAAGAAGAGCAAACAAATCAGGACTTGAAGAAATTAGACCACCATGTACATTAGAAGAGCTGATGATAAAACAGAAACCGTCACACTGTGGATACATCATCCAGACAGAAAACGAACATCTGGAGAAGTCAATCATGCTGGCTATGGTTGAGGGAAACGGAGGAAGAGGCAGACCTTGTATATTTTGGATGAATGGATATATCCCATCAAAGGATGCAACCAAGCTGTCTTTCTAAGAGCTTCAGGAAGCGGTGCAGGATAGGGATGTTTGGAGAATTCTGATCATGAATGCCGCCAGAAGTTGGAGATGACGACTTGACTGAAGTAGAGAACTATAATAGGCAATTTCCAAAGTGTAGCAGATGCTGATGGATCTGATGAGACATTCGACTTGAAAGGGATTTTTTTCTCAAACACCCAAGTTGCTTATCCTTGGCAGAGATATATAAGTATTTTCCCAGCAAATCATCAAAATACGGAGAAAAAAGAAACGGTGAGCTCATTCGGTCGTTGCCTCGATGCTGCTGCCATCTTGTGTTGGAAAATGAATGTCATGGTACTTTGAAAATATATTTGATGATTGAATGAGGTCGATTCAGAACTGAGCTCCACATCTCCATTAGCATGGTAGAAGCTTGAATTGGACGTCACATTAGTTGTGTTGTAATTACAGGCATGTAGTGGAACTCTCATCCACGTGAAAAACCACAGTGGGCAATGGTTCCTCCAGGCCGTAAAAAAAGGAAATCAAAGTGGGATGTATAAAATGATGGAAATCCTTCATGCTGTATTCTATAAATCATGGCACATTAACCACACTTTGGCTACATCGTTATGTTGCACTCGCAGAAGACTGGTAAAAATACAGTGATGGGAAAAATAATAACAAATTAGAACGGAACTAATGGTGTCATGACGTCGACTGATATGCCTCTGCCCACATTATTACATCATTATACATACTTGTACCGAGCTTGACTTATGTCCCTTCAGTTGTTCTCAAGTATCACATTTATGTTCGACATGACCCTTTACCTTTGACCTCTTGATGCCAAAATATAATCAGTTCAACTTTGCATCATACTGTATACTTGTACCAAGTTTGGACAACATCCCATCAATGGTTAACAAGTTGGCAAGGTAACATAATTTTTTACCTAACGGGACCTCTGACCTTTGACCTGTTGGCCCCAAAATCCATTTTGTTTATCTTTACATCATTATGCATTCTTGTACTAAGTTTGACTTGGTTCCCTTCAGCCCTTCTTAAGTTATCGCGGAAATGAAAACCTATCACGGAAGGACGGACGCACGGACAACATGAAAACATAATGATCCCTGGCGACCTCGTCAGCAGATATATAACCAGAGTGGTGTCAAAGCCACCCAATGCTCGCCTGTTTATACATTTATCGTTTTTAAAAGACTAGTCTAATAATATTTTTCATAAAGCATTGCAGTGAAGTCTGATCCAAATAATTTTAAAGCAATATATGAATTTGTATATTGAAATCAGTAAAAAATAGTGTGGTAGATAAAAAAATTAGAAAGGAAATAACTTGAACCAAAAACTTTAACATTCTCACGCTGACGCTCACGCTGACGCTCACGCTCACGCCGGGGGTATCGCGATAGCTCTCTGTTCTTCGAACAGGCGAGCTAAAAAGGAATCCTTTTATTCTTGCGCTGGTTGAAAGAACTCTCAAATGAGAGGTTCAATAAAGATTGTATTGTTGTTGCATGCACCTGGTGCTCAAAGAAAAGAAGAGTACCAGAACGGTGCTCGGTAGAGAACATACCTCCACCA
>NC_140961.1:141769688-141809688 GCF_056783735.1 Eptatretus burgeri
AGATGGAGAGAGTTTGAAAGTTTGAGAGAGATGGAGAGGGTGAGAGAGTGAGATGGAGATAGTTTGAAAGTTTGAGAGAGATGGAGAGGGTGAGAGATGGAGAGGGGGAGAGATGGAGAGATGGAGAGTGAGCGAGGGTGAGAGAGAGTGAGAGAGTGAGATGGAGAGAGTGAGAGGGTGAGCGGGTGAGAGAGTGAGAGAGAGGAGATGGAGAGATGGAGAGTGGGAGGGAGTGAGGGAGTGAGCGGGTGAGATGGAGAGAGAGAGAGTGAGAGAGATGGGGAGAGAGTGAGAGGGATAGATGGTGAGAGGGTGAGAGGTGAGAGAGAGTGAGAGGGGGAGAGAGAGGGTGGGAGAGAGGGAGGGTGAGAGAGTGGGAGAGTGAGAGAGAATGGTGAGAGGGTGAGATGGAGAGAGAGAGACTGTGAGAGGGTGAGATGGAGAGATGGAGAGTGTGAGAGGGTGAGAGAGATGGTGAGAGGGTGAGCGGGTGAGAGAGATGGAGAGATGGAGAGGGTGAGAGAGAGAGTGTGGGAGAGATTGAGAGAGTGAGATGGAGAAAGTTGGAGAGGGTGAGAGAGAGTGTGAGAGAGGGTGAGATGGAGAGATAGAGAGCGTGAGATGGAGAGAGCGAGAGAGGGTGAGAGGGAGAGAGAGTGAGAGAGTGAGAGTGAGATGGAGAGGGTGAGAGAGTGAGAGAGGGTGAGAGGGAGAGAGAGTGAGAGAGTGAGATGGAGAGATGGAGAGAGTGAGAGGGTGAGAGGGTGAGAGAGTTGGAGAGAGGGTGAGATGGAGAGGGTGAGAGAGAAGGAGAGAGTGAGAGAGAGAGTGAGAGGGAAATGGAGAGAGGGTGAGAGGGTGGGAGAGAGAGGGAGCGATGGAGAGATGGAGAGTGTGAGAAGGTGAGAGAGATGGTGAGCGGGTGAGAGAGATGGAGAGATGGAGAGAGGGTGAGAGGTTGAGATGGAGAGGGGGAGAGATGGAGAGAGGGAGAGAGTGAGAGAGATGGAGAAAGTTGGAGAGGGTGAGAGAGAGTGTGAGAGAGGGTGAGATGGAGAGAGTGAGAGAGGATGAGAGGTAGAGAGAGTGAGAGAGTGAGATGGAGTGATGGAGAGAGTGAGAGGGTGAGAGGGTGAGAGAGAGAGTGCGAGTGTGAGAGAGAGTGACAGTGAGAGAGTTGGAGAGAGGGTGAGAGGGTGAGATGGAGTGAGAGAGGGAGAGAGGATGGGAGAGAGGGAGGGTGAGAGAGTGAGGGAGAGTGAGAGATGGAGAGAGTGAGAGGGTGAGAGTGAGAGAGATGGAGAGAGTTAGAGAGTGAGAGGGTGAGATGGAGAGAGTGTGAGAGAGGGTGAGATGGAGAGAGTGAGAGAGAAGGAGAGAGTGAGAGAGAGAGTGAGAGAGAGAGAGAGAGAAGGAGAAAGTGAGAGAGATGGAGAGATGGAGAGATGGAGAGAGTGAGAGAGGGTAAGAAGGAGAGAGTGAGAGGGTGAGAGATGGAGAGATGGAGGGAGGGTGAGAGGGTGAGAGGGTGAGAGAGATTGAGAGGGTGCGAGTGTGACAGAGTGAGAGAGAGTGTGAGATGGAGAGAGTGAGAGGGTGAGAGGGTTAGAGGGTGAGATGGAGAGTGGGTGAGGGAGAGTGAGAGAGAGAGAGTGAGAGATGGAGAGGGTGAGAGGGTGAGAGGGAGAGAGTGAGAGAGAAGGGGAGAGTGAGAGAGAAGGGGAGAGTGAGAGAGAAGGAGAGAGTGAGAGAGATGGAGAGATGGAGAGAGTGAGAGAGGGTGAGAGGGTGAGATGGAGAGATGGAGAGGGTGAGAGAGGGTGAGAGTGAGAGGGTGAGATGGAGGGAGGTTGAGAGAGTGAGAGGGAGAGATGGAGAGAGTATGAGAGGGTGAGAGAGATGGAGAGATGGAGAGTGAGCGAGGGTGAGAGAGAGTGAGAGAGTGAGATGGAGAGATGGAGAGTGGGAGGGTGAGAGTGAGAGATGGAGAGGGTGAGAGAGGGTGAGAGAGAGTGAGAGAGAGGGAGAGATGGAGAGGGTGAGATGGAGGGAGGGTGAGAGTGTGAGAGATTGAGAGATGGAGAGGGTGCGAGGGTGAGACGGAGGGGGTGAGGGAGGGAGAGAGAGAGGGAGAGAGGGGGAGAGGGAGAGGGGGAGGGAGTGAGGGAGTGAGAGGGTGAGGGGGTGAGGGAGTGAGGGAGTGAGGGGTGAGAGGGTGAGGGTGAGGAGGTGAGGAGGTGAGGAGGAGAGATGGAGAGAGATGGAGAGAGATGGAGAGAGATGGAGAGAGATGGAGAGAGATGGAGAGAGATGGAGAGAGATGGAGAGAGATGGAGAGAGATGGAGAGAGATGGAGAGAGAGAGAGAGAGAGAGAGAGAGAGAGAGAGAGAGAGAGAGAGAGAGAGAGAGAGAGAGAGATGGAGAGAGAGATGGAGAGTGTGAGAGGGTGAGAGAGATGGTGAGAGGGTGAGCGGGTGAGAGAGATGGAGAGAGGGTGAGAGGTTGAGATGGAGATGGAGAGATGGAGAGAGTGAGAGAGAGGAGGGTGAGAGAGTGAGAGAGATGGAGAGAGTGAGAGAGAGGGAGGGTGAGAGAGTGAGAGAGATGGAGAGATGGAGAGATGAAGAGAGTGAGAGAGTGAGAGAGATGGAGAGGGTTAGAGAGTTAGAGGGTGAGATGGAGTGAGAGGGAGATGGAGAGATGGAGAGGGTGAGAGAGAGTGTGGGAGAGATTGAGAGAGTTAGAGGGTGAGAGAGTGAGAGGGAGATGGAGAGATGGAGAGGGTGAGAGAGAGGGTGAGATGGAGAGATAGAGAGGGTGAGATGGAGAGAGTGAGAGGGAGAGAGAGTGAGAGAGTGAGATGGAGAGATGGAGAGCGTGAGAGGGTGAGCGGGTGAGAGAGTGAGAGAGAAAGTGAGAGAGAGAGAGTGAGATGCAGAGGGTGAGAGAGTGAGAGAGTGTGAGTGAGAGATGGAGAGATGGAGAGTGGGAGGGTGAGGGTGAGAGTGAGAGATGGATAGGGTGAGATGGAGGGAGGGTGAGAGGGTGAGAGGGAGTGAGGAGAGAGGCAGAGATGGAGAGGGTTAGAGGGTGAGAGGGAGAGATGGAGATGGAGAGGGTGAGAGAGTGAGAGAGTGAGAGGGTGAAATGGAGAGTGGGAGAGAGTGAGGGAGTGAGGGAGTGAGGAGGTGAGATGGGGAGATGGAGAGAGAGTGAGAGAGGGAGAGATGGGGAGAGGGTGAGAGGGAGAGATGGAGAGGGTGAGATGGAGGGGGGGGTGAGAGGGAGAGAGAGAGACTGTGAGAGGGTGAGAGAGTGAGAGATGGTGAGAGAGGGAGAGAGTGAGAGATGGTGAGAGAGGGAGAGAGTGAGAGATGGTGAGAGGTTGAGTGAGTGAGAGGGTGAGATGGAGCGATGGAGAGATGGAGAGGGTGAGAGAGATGGTGAGAGGGTGAGGGGTGAGAGAGATGGAGAGAGGGTGAGAGGTTGAGATGGAGAGGGTGAGAGAGATGGAGAGAGGGTGAGAGGTTGAGATGGAGAGGGTGAGAGATGGAGAGAGTGAGAGAGGGTGAGATAGGGTGAGAGGGTGGGAGAGAGGGAGGGTGAGAGAGTGAGAGAGATGGAGAGGGTTAGAGAGTTAGAGAGTTCGAGGGCGAGATGGAGGGAGGGTGAGAGGGTGAGAGAGTGAGAGAGTTAGAGGGTGAGATGGAGTGAGAGAGGGAGATGGAGAGGGTGAGAGAGAGAGAGTGTGAGAGAGATTGAGAGAGTGAGAGAGTGAGAGAGATGGAGAAAGTTGGAGAGGGTGAGAGAGAGTGAGATGGAGAGATAGAGAGAGCGAGAGAGGGTGAGAGGGTGAGAGAGAGTGAGAGAGATGGGGAGAGAGTGAGAGGGAGAGAGGGTGAGAGAGAGTGAGAGGGAGATGGAGAGAGGGTGGGAGAGAGGTAGGGTGAGAGAGTGCGAGAGAATGGTGAAAGGGTGAGAGGGTGAGAGAGAATGATGAGAGGGTGAGATGGAGAGAGAGAGAGAGAGAGACTGTGAGAGCGTGAGAGAGTGAGAGATGGAGCGATGGAGAGATGGAGAGTGTGAGAGGGTGAGAGATGGTGAGAGGGTGAGCGGGTGAGAGAGATGGAGAGAGGTTGAGATGGAGAGGGTGAGAGATGGAGAGATGGAGAGATGGAGAGAGTGAGAGAGTGTGAGAGGGTGGGAGAGAGGGAGGGTGAGAGAGTGAGAGAGATGGAGAGATGAAGAGAGTGAGAGAGTGAGAGAGATGGAGAGGGTTAGAGAGTTAGAGAGTTAGAGGGTGAGATGGAGTGAGAGGGAGATGGAGAGATGGAGAGGGTGAGAGAGAGTGTGGGAGAGATTGAGAGAGTGAGAGAGTGAGAGAGTGAGAGAGATGGAGAAAGTTGGAGAGGGTGAGAGAGAGGGTGAGATGGAGAGATAGAGAGGGTGAGATGGAGAGAGTGAGAGAGATCGAGAGATGGAGAGTGAGCGAGGGTGAGAGAGAGTGAGATGGAGAGATGGAGAGAGTGAGAGAGAAAGTGAGAGAGAGTGAGATGCAGAGGGTGAGAGAGTGAGAGAGTGTGAGTGAGAGATGGAGAGATGGAGAGTGGGAGGGTGAGGGTGAGGGTGAGAGATGGAGAGGGTGAGATGGAGAGAGGGTGAGAGGGTGAGAGGGAGTGAGGAGAGAGGCAGAGATGGAGAGGGTGAGAGGGTGAGATGGAGATGGAGAGGGTGAGAGAGTGAGAGAGTGAGAGGGTGAGAGGGTGAAATGGAGAGTGGGAGAGAGTGAGGGAGTGAGGGAGTGAGGAGGTGAGATGGGGAGATGGAGAGAGAGTGAGGGAGAGTGAGAGAGGGGGAGATGGGGAGAGGGTGAGAGGGAGAGATGGAGAGGGTGAGATGGAGGGGGGGGTGAGAGGGAGAGTGAGAGATGGTGAGAGAGGGAGAGAGTGAGAGATGGTGAGAGAGGGAGAGAGTGAGAGATGGTGAGAGAGGGAGAGAGTGAGAGATGGTGAGAGGTTGAGAGAGTGAGAGGGTGAGATGGAGCGATGGAGAGATGGAGAGGGTGAGAGAGATGGTGAGAGGGTGAGGGGGTGAGAGAGATGGAGAGAGGGTGAGAGGTTGAGATGGAGAGGGTGAGAGATGGAGAGAGTGAGAGAGGGTGAGATAGGGTGAGAGGGTGGGAGAGAGGGAGGGTGAGAGAGTGAGAGAGATGGAGAGGGTTAGAGAGTTAGAGAGTTCGAGGGTGAGATGGAGGGAGGGTGAGAGGGTGAGAGAGTGAGAGAGTTAGAGGGTGAGATGGAGTGAGAGAGGGAGATGGAGAGGGTGAGAGAGAGAGAGTGTGAGAGAGATTGAGAGAGTGAGAGAGATGGAGAAAGTTGGAGAGGGTGAGAGAGAGTGAGATGGAGAGATAGAGAGAGCGAGAGAGGGTGAGAGGGTGAGAGAGAGTGAGAGAGAGTGAGAGAGAGTGAGAGAGAGTGAGCGGGTGAGAGAGTGAGAGAGAGAGTGAGATGGAGAGG
The DNA here is from genome assembly GCF_056783735.1 of Eptatretus burgeri. Taxonomy (NCBI): domain Eukaryota; kingdom Metazoa; phylum Chordata; class Myxini; order Myxiniformes; family Myxinidae; genus Eptatretus; species Eptatretus burgeri. The sequence continues at coordinate 141,775,206 of NC_140961.1, forward strand.
GTGAGAGAGTGAGAGAGTGTGAGCGAGAGATGGAGAGATGGAGAGTGGGAGGGTGAGAGGGTGAGAGAGATTGAGAGATGGAAAGGGTGAGAGGGAGTGAGGAGAGAGGCAGAGATGGAGAGGGTGAGAGAGAGTGAGAGGGTGAAATGGAGAGTGGGAGAGTGTGAGGGAGTCAGGGAGTGAGGGAGTGAGGAGGTGAGATGGGGAGATGGAGAGAGAGTGAGAGAGATGGGGAGATAGGGAGAGGGTGAGAGAGAAAGAGAGTGAGGGGTGAGACGGAGAGATGGAGAGAGAGTGAGAGAGAGTCAGAGATGGAAAGGGTGAGAGGGAGTGAGGAGAGAGGCAGAGATGGAGAGGGTGAGAGAGAGTGAGAGGGTGAAATGGAGAGTGGGAGAGTGTGAGGGAGTCAGGGAGTGAGGGAGTGAGGAGGTGAGATGGAGAGATGGGGAGAGATGGTGAGAGGGAGATGGGGAGAGGGTGAGAGGGTGAGATGGAGAGGGTAAGAGAGAGTGTGAGTGAGAGAGAGTGTGACAGAGAGAGGGTGAGAAGGTGAGAGGGTGAGATGGAGAGAGTGAGATGGAGTGAGAGAGGGAGATGGAGAGATGGAGAGGGTGAGAGGATGGGAGAGAGGGAGGGTGAGAGTGAGAGGGTGAGATGGAGAGAGTGTGAGGGAGGGTGAGATGGAGAGAGTGAGAGAGAGAGAGTGAGAGAGAGAGAGAGTGAGAGAGATGGAGAGAGTGAGAGAGGGTGAGATGGAGAGAGTGAGAGGGTGAGAGGGTTAGAGGGTGAGATTGAGAGAGGGTGAAGGAGAGTGGGAGAGAGAGTAAGAGATGGAGAGGGTGAGAGGGTGAGAGGGAGAGGGTGGGAGGGTGAGGGAGAGATGGAGATGGAGAGAGAGGGTGAGAGAGGGAGAGAGGGAGAGAGGGTGAGAAAGGGTGAGAGGGTGAGAGAGTGAGAGAGAGGGTGAGATGGAGAGAGTGAGAGGGTTAGAGGGTGAGATTGAGAGGGTGAAGGAGAGTGGGAGAGAGAGTGAGAGATGGAGAGGGTGACAGGGTGAGAGGGAGAGGGTGGGAGGGTGAGAAGGAGAGATGGAGATGGAGAGAGAGGGTGAGAGAGAGGGAGATGGAGAGATGGAGAGGGTGAGAGAGAGTGTGGGAGAGATGGAGAGAAGGAGAGAGTGAGATGGAGAGAGTGAGAGAGTGAGATGGAGAGAGTGAGAGAGTTTGATGGAGAGAGTGAGAGAGTATGAGAGGGTGAGAGAGATGGAGAGCTGGAGAGGGTTTGAAAGTTTGAGAGGGTGAGAGATGGAGAGATGGAGAGATGGAGAGTCAGCGAGGGTGAGAGAGTGAGATGGAGAGAGTGAGATGGAGAGAGTGAGAGGGTGAGCGGGTGAGAGAGTAAGTGAGAGAGTGAGAGAGAAAGTGAGAGAGTGTGAGAGGGTGAGAGCGAGAGGGTGAGAGCGAGAGGGTGAGAGCGAGAGGGTGAGAGCGAGAGGATGAGGGGGTGAGAGAGGGTGAGAGAGAGTGAGAGAGGGAGAGAGGGTGAGATGGAGGGAGGGTGAGAGGGTGAGAGAGATTGAGAGATGGAGAGAGTGCGAGGGTGAGAGGGAGTGAGGGAGAGAGGCAGAGATGGAGAGGGTGAGAGAGAGTGAGAGAGTGAGAGAGGGTGAGATGGAGTTTGGGACAGATGGAGAGATGGAGAGAGTGAGGGAGTGAGGGAGTGAGGGAGTGAGGAGGTGAGATGGAGAGAGAGAGAGAGAGAGTGAGAGGGAAATGGAGAGAGGGTGAGAGGGTGGGAGAGAGAGGGAGCGATGGAGAGATGGAGAGTGTGAGAAGGTGAGAGAGATGGTGAGCGGGTGAGAGAGAGGGAGAGATGGAGAGAGGGTGAGAGGTTGAGATGGAGAGGGGGAGAGATGGAGAGAGGGAGGGTGAGAGAGTGTGAGAGTGAGATGGAGAGATGGAGAGATGGAGAGATGAAGAGAGTGAGAGAGTGAGAGAGATGGAGAAAGTTGGAGAGGGTGAGAGAGAGTGTGAGAGTGAGATGGAGAGATGGAGAGAGTGAGAGGGTGAGAGGGTGACAGAGAGTGTGAGTGTGAGAGTGAGTGACAGTGAGAGAGTTGGAGAGAGGGTGAGAGGGTGAGATGGAGTGAGAGAGGGAGATGGAGAGATTGAGAGGGTGAGAGGATGGGAGAGAGGGGGGTGAGAGAGTGAGGGAGAGTGAGAGATGGAGAGAGTGAGAGGGTGAGAGTGAGAGAGATGGAGAGAGTTAGAGAGTGAGAGGGTGAGATGGAGAGAGTGTGAGAGAGGGTGAGATGGAGAGAGTGAGAGTGAGAGAGAGAGTGAGAGGGAGAGAGTGAGAGAGATGGAGAGATGGAGAGAGTGAGAGAGGGTAAGAAGGAGAGAGTGAGAGGGTGAGATGGAGAGGGTGAGAGAGGGTGAGATGGAGAGATGGAGGGAGGGTGAGAGGGTGAGAGAGATTGAGAGGGTGCGAGTGTGACAGAGTGAGAGAGAGTGTGAGATGGAGAGAGTGAGAGGGTGAGAGGGTTAGAGGGTGAGATGGAGAGTGGGTGAGGGAGAGTGAGAGAGAGAGTGAGAGATGGAGAGGGTGAGAGGGTGAGAGGGAGAGAGTGAGAGAGAAGGGGAGAGTGAGAGAGAGTGAGAGAGATGGAGAGAATGAGAGAGATGGAGAGATGGAGAGAATGAGAGAGGGTGAGAGTGAGAGGGTGAGATGGAGGGAGGTTGAGAGGGTGAGAGAGATTGAGAGGGTGAGAGAGTGAGAGAGTGAGAGAGATTGAGAGGGTGAGAGAGTGAGAGAGTGAGAGGGAGGGTGAGATGGAGAGAGTGAGAGGGTGAGAGGGTTAGAGGGTTAGATGGAGAGTGGGTGAGGGAGAGTGGGAGAGAGAGTGAGAGATGGAGAGGGTGAGAGGGTGAGAGGGAGAGTGGGAGAGATGGAGAGGGTGAGAGGGAGAGATGGAGAGGGTGAGAGTGAGAGAGTGAGAGTGAGTGGGTGAGAGGGAGAGATGGAGAGTGTGAGAGAGAATGAGAGGGTGAGAGAGATGGAGAGATGGAGAGAGTTTGAAAGTTTGAGAGAGATGGAGAGATGGAGAGATGGAGAGTGAGCGAGGGTGAGAGAGAGTGAGAGAGTGTGAGAGAGTGAGATGGAGAGATGGAGAGAGTGAGAGGGTGAGCAGGTGAGAGAGTGAGAGAGAAAGTGAGAGAGAGTGAGATGGAGAGGGAGAGATGGAGAGGGAGAGATGGAGAGGGAGAGATGGAGGGAGGGTGAGAGGGTGAGAGAGATTGAGAGGTGGAGAGGGTGAGAGAGAGTGAGAGAGGGTGAGATGGAGAGATGGAGAGAGAGAGTGAGAGAGATGGGGAGAGAGTGAGAGGGAGAGATGGTGAGAGGGTGAGATGGAGAGAGTGAGAGAGAGAGAGGGTGCGAGAGAATGGTGAGAGGGTGAGAGGGTGAGAGAATCGTGAGAGGGTGAGACGGAGAGAGAGAGAGACTGTGAGAGGGTGAGAGAGGGAGAGAGTGAGAGATGGTGAGAGGGTGAGATGCTGAGATGGAGAGTGTTAGATGGTGAGGGTGAGCGGGTGAGAGATGGTGAGAGGGTGAGCGGGTGAGAGAGATGGTGAGAGGGTGAGCGGGTGAGAGATGGTGAGAGGGTGAGAGATGGTGAGAGGGTGAGAGATGGTGAGAGGGTGAGAGATGGTGACCGGGTGAGAGAGATGGAGAGAGGGTGAGAGGTTGAGATGGAGAGGGTGAGATGGAGAGATGGAGAGAGTGAGAGAGGGTGAGATGGAGAGAGTGAGAGGGTGAGGGGTTCGAGGGTGAGATTGAGAGAGGGTGAAGGAGAGTGGGAGAGAGAGTAAGAGATGGAGAGGGTGAGAGGGTGAGAGGGAGAGATGGAGATGGAGAGAGAGGGTGAGAGAGGGAGAGAGGGTGAGAGAGTGAGAGAGTGACAGAGAGGGTGAGATGGAGAGAGTGAGAGGGTTAGAGGGTGAGATTGAGAGGGTGAAGGAGAGTGGGAGAGAGAGTGAGAGATGGAGAGGGTGAGAGGGTGAGAGGGTGAGAGGGAGAGGGTGGGAGGGTGAGAGGGAGAGATGGAGATGGAGAGAGAGGGTGAGAGAGGGAGAGAGGGTGAGAGAGAGGGAGATGGAGAGATGGAGAGGGTGAGAGAGAGTGTGGGAGAGATGGAGAGAAGGAGAGAGTGAGATGTAGAGAGTGAGAGTGAGATGGAGAGAGTGAGAGAGTTAGATGGAGAGAGTGAGAGAGTTAGATGGAGACAGTGAGAGAGTATGAGAGGGTGAGAGAGATGGAGAGATGGAGAGAGTTTGAAAGTTTGAGAGGGTGAGAGATGGAGAGATGGAGAGTGAGCGAGGGTGAGAGAGTGAGAGAGTGTGAGAGAGTGAGATGGAGAGAGTGAGATGGAGAGAGTGAGAGGGTGAGCGGGTGAGAGAGTGAGAGAGAAAGTGAGAGAGAAAGTGAGAGAGTGTGAGAGGATGAGAGCGAGAGGGTGAGAGCGAGAGGGTGAGAGCGAGAGGATGAGGGGTGAGATGGAGAGGTGGAGAGTGGGAGGGTGAGGGTGAGAGTGAGAGATGGAGAGGGTGAGAGAGGGTGAGAGAGAGTGAGAGAGGGAGAGAGGGTGAGATGGAGGGAGGGTGAGAGGGTGAGAGAGATTGAGAGATGGAGAGAGTGCGAGGGTGAGAGGGAGTGAGGGAGAGAGGCAGAGATGGAGAGGGTGAGAGAGAGTGAGAGAGTGAGAGAGGGTGAGATGGAGTTTGGGACAGATGGAGAGATGGAGAGAGTGAGGGAGTGAGGGAGTGAGGAGGTGAGATGGAGAGAGAGAGAGAGTGAGAGGGAAATGGAGAGAGGGTGAGAGGATGGGAGAGAGAAGGAGGGTGAGAGAGTGGGAGAGAATGGTGAAAGGGTGAGAGGGTGAGAGAGAATGATGAGAGGGTGAGATGGAGAGAGAGAGACTGTGAGAGAGTGAGAGAGTGAGATGGAGCGATGGAGAGATGGAGAGTGTGAGAAGGTGAGAGAGATGGTGAGCGGGTGAGAGAGATGGAGAGATGGAGAGAGGGTGAGAGGTTGAGATGGAGAGGGGGAGAGATGGAGAGAGGGAGGGTGAGAGAGTGAGAGAGTGGGAGAGATGGAGAGATGAAGAGAGTGAGAGAGTGAGAGAGGATGAGAGGGAGAGAGAGTGAGAGAGTGAGATGGAGAGATGGAGAGAGAGTGAGAGAGTCAGAGAGATGGAGAAATGGGGAGAGATGGTTAGAGGGTGAGATGGAGAGAGTGAGAGAGAGAGTGAGAGGGAGATGGTGAGAGGGTGAGAGGGTGGGAGAGAGGGAGGGTGAGAGGGTGAGAGAGGGAGAGAGTGAGAGAGATGGTGAGAGGGTGGGAGAGGGGGAGAGGGGGAGATGGTGAGATGGAGAGGGTGAGAGGGATGGTGAGAGGGTGGGAGAGGGGGAGAGGGGGAGAGGGTGAGATGGAGCGATGGAGAGATGGAGAGTGTGAGCGGGTGAGAGAGATGGTGAGAGGGTGAGCGGGTGAGAGAGATGGAGAGAGGGTGAGAGGTTGAGATGGAGAGGGTGAGAGAGTATGAGAGGGTGAGAGAGAATGGTGAGAGGGTGAGAGGGTGAGATTCAGAGAGAGATTGAGAGATGGTGAGAGGGTGAGAGGGTGAGAGAGTGATAGAGTGAGAGAGATGGAGAGGGTGAGAGGGTGAGAGGGTGAGAGATTGAGAGAGGGTGAGAGGATGAGATGAAGAGAGTGAGAGAGAGTGAGATTGAGAGAGTATGAGAGGGGGAGATGGAGACATGGAGAGGGTGAGAGAGAGGGAGATGGAGAGAGTAAGAGAGATGGAGAGAGTAAGAGAGGGAGAGAGGGTGAGATGGAGGGAGTGTGACAGAGGGTGAGATGGAGAGAGAGAGGGTGAGAGAGATGGAGAGAGTGAGAGAGATGGAGAGATGGAGAGGGTGAGAGAGATGGAGAGGGTTCGAGGGTGAGATGGAGAGATGGAGAGAGAGGGAGAGATGGAGATGGAGAGGGTGAGAGAGAGTGAGAGACGGTGAGAGTGTGAGATGGAGAGTGGAAGAGTGTGAGAGGGAGAGAGGGTGAGAGATGGAGAGAGGGTGAGATGGAGAGATGGAGAGAGTGAGAGATGGAGAGATGGAGAGATGGAGAGAGGGTGAGAGGTGAGAGGGTGGGAGAGAGGGAGGGTGAAAGGGTGAGAGAGTGGGAGAGAGTGAGAGGGTGAGAAAATGAGAGGGTGAGAGAATGAGGGAGGGTGAGAGAATGAGGGAGAGTGAGAGATGGAGGGTGAGGTGAGAGGGTGAGAGAGAGTGAGAGAGAGGGAGATGGAGAGATGGAGAGGGTGAGAGAGTGTGGGAGAGATAGAGAGAGTGAGAGAGGGTGAGAGAGATGGAGAGATGGAGTGGGTGAGATGGAGAGATGGAGGGAGGGCGAGACGGTGAGAGGAAGAGATGCAGAGGGTGAGAGAGGGTGACAGAGTGAGAGGGTGAGATGGAGAGAGGTTGAGATGGTGAGATGGAGAGATGGGGAGAGAGTGAGAGGTGAGAGGGTGAGAAAGTGAGAGGGTGAGAAAGTGAGAGGGTGAGAGGGAGAGATGGAGAGGGTGTGAGGGAGAGAGGGAGAGATTGAGATGGAGAGGGTGAGAGGGAGAGATGGAGAGGGTGAGAGAGGGTGAGAGAGGGTGACAGAGTGAGAGGGTGAGATAGAGAGAGGTTGAGATGGTGAGATAGAGAGAGGTTGAGATGGTGAGATGGAGAGATGGGGTGATAGTGAGAGGGAGATATGTTGAGAGGAAGTGAGAGAGGGAGAGAGGGTGAGAGGGTGAGATGGAGAGAGTGAGAGAGAGAGTGAGATGGAGAGAGTGAGAGGGTGAGATGGAGAGATGGAGAGTGTGAGAGAGTATGAGAGGGTGAGAGAGATGGAGAGAGTGAGAGAGGGTGAGATGGAGAGAGTGAGAGAGGGTGAGATGGAGAGAGTGAGAGAGTGAGATGGAGAGAGTGAGAGAGTGAGAGAGAGTGTGAGAGTGAGAGAGATGGTGAGAGAGATGGAGAGATGGTGAGAGATTGAGAGAGTGAGCGGGTGAGAGAGATGGTGAGAGATTGAGAGAGTGAGAGAGATGGTGAGATGGAGAGAGGGAGAGATGGAGAAGGTGAGAGGGTGAGAGGGTGAGAGGGTGAGATGGAGAGTGAGAGAGTGAGAGAGTGAGAGAGTGAGAGAGTGAGAGAGTGAGAGGGTGAGATGGAGAGGGTGAGATGGAGAGGGTGAGATGGAGAGGGTGAGATGGAGAGGGTGAGGGAGTGAGAGAGAGTGAAAGAGAGAGGTTGAGGGTGAGAGAGTGAGGGAGTGAGAGTGTGAGAGTGTGAGAGTGACAGGGTGAGGGGGTGAGAGATTGTGAGAGAGGGTGAGAGATGGAGAGAGGGTGAGAGGGTGAGAGTGAGTCAGAGAGAGGGAGAGATGGAGAAGGGGAGAGAGTGAGAGGGTGAGATGGAGAGGGTGAGGGAGTGAGAGAGAGTGAGGGAGTGAGAGGGTGAGGGGTGAGAGATTGAGAGAGAGTGAGAGAGTGTGAGGGAGAGATGGTGAGAGGGTGAGAGTGTGAGAGAGGGTGAGAGATGGAGAAAGTGAGAATGAGAGGGTGAGAGATGGAGAGATGGAGAGATGGAGAGAGATGGAGAGAGATGGAGAGAGATGGAGAGAGATGGAGAGAGATGGAGAGAGATGGAGAGAGATGGAGAGAGATGGAGAGAGATGGAGAGAGATGGAGAGAGATGGAGAGAGATGGAGAGAGATGGAGAGAGATGGAGAGAGATGGAGAGAGATGGAGAGAGATGGAGAGAGATGGAGAGAGATGGAGAGAGATGGAGAGAGATGGAGAGAGATGGAGAGAGATGGAGAGAGATGGAGAGAGATGGAGAGATGGTGAGAGGGTGAGAGGGTGAGAGAGAGAGTGAGAGAGGGTGAGAGGGTGAGAGAGAGTGAGATGGAGAGATGGCGAGAGTGTGAGAGAGGGAGATAGAGAGATGGAGAGATGGAGAGAGGGTGAGAGGGTGAGAGAGATTGAGATGGAGAGGGTGAGAGGGTGAGAGAGATTGAGATGGAGAGGGTGAGAGGGTGAGAGTGAGAGGGTGAGAGAGAGAGAGAGAGAGAGTGAGATGGAGAGATGGAGAGAGTGTGAGAGAGGGAGATGGAGAGATGGAGAGAGAGAGAGAGAGATGGAGAGAGTGAGAGAGAGATGGAGAGAGTGAGAGAGAGAGTGAGAGAGAGCGAGATGGAGAGAGGGTGAGAGAGATGGTGAGAGAGTGTGAGATGGAGAGAGTGAGAGAGTGTGAGATGGAGAGAGTGTGAGAGGGTGAGATGGAGAGATGGAGAGGGTGAGGGAGAGTGTGAGAGTGAGAGAGAGTGAGAGTGAGAGAGGCCACACGGCCTCTTCCTGCATCAAAGTTCCTTGTTACCACCTCTGTCGCATCTACTCTATGGGTACTTATAAAAAGAGGACAATAAAGTAAATAACTGAGGAAGCTTAGTGAGAATTTAGCAAAAGACCAGAGAGAAATGAACTCCTTGAACAAGGAAATTGTCAATGAATTGGACATCCTCCATCATACAAAGCTTCCCCGTCTGGGTTGGTGTGCATGCCTCATGCCTTGGTCAGCTTGTCACCATGGAAACCGATGTTTCAAGATCATTGGAATCTTCCATGTTGAAGCTGAGTCTATGGGCCTATCACTTCGCCATCATATATAGCTTGGTGATCCCTCTGTCTTTTATCACCTCCTTTCTGGTCTTGCACCCTCTGCCCTTTTGATGCTCCCAACCCCCCCCCCCCCCCAACATCACCCCAGGTTTCTGCAGGGCGCATGCGGTTCACCAGCGAGCCGCCCTTCTGGTGAAAATCCCAACATTCAGGATCACATTAATCTTTTTCGCCACCTGTGGAATCAACTCACACATCCTGTTCAATCTCATTCTTCCTGCCAGGTCTTCAAGATCGCTGTCCACCACCATCTCAGATCATCCTCCACCCCAAACCATGATCTTTTCTTCCCTGATACCCCCACCCTACCCCTAAGTCCACCTTTTTTCAAATTTCCAGTTCTTATTTCCTGAGAGTTTGCTTCTGTACCAATCTTGTCCACCCCCGTGCACCCTCCCCGCATCTCTCATTTGTCCAAGTCTCCCTCTATTTTGTCCTTCAACCCTGCTGTTTGCGTCTCCTCCGCCCCCCCGCCCCAATCTCTCATTCCACTGTTCCTCTTGTTCTGTTGCATCCTAATCAGTTCAGTGTTCTCACTCCTCCACGAACCTTGACTTTGTAAAAACATCTACGTACAACATGGCTAAGCATGAAAACATCTCTTCCCCCAAGAAAAAAAAAATGAATCAAAGATATAAACCACCCTCCATGCCAGAGTTCCAATAAAGTTGCGGTTCAGCAAACTGGCCACAATCAGAAATCAACAAATTGGATGCGAAAACAAGGAAACTGCTTAGTCTCCAGAAAATGTTCAACAAGAGGCAGTGCATGCAAACAAAACAAACAGAATGTACTGTCTGAGACGAGGAGGTGGTGACCCCATAGAGATTAACCAGGTGCACAGAATGACAACTGGAGGACCAGCCATGTAGGGAGAAAAAGCTCAACAGATCACCAAATCCAATTTGTACATAAGTACAAAGGAAACCAGCTTGAAAAGGCTCTCCCAAGCTCACCTTGCAAAAAAATTCCCAAGAACACACGTGCAAATGGAAAATACTACACTGGAAACTGAAACATGGCAACAAATACAGCACCAATCAACAATTGGTAAGAAGATGAAAGGTAATTTTTCCCCCCGAAGGCTCGAAGGGGAATACACAACGTAAACACTAATGCAAACAGGCAGAGCTACTGAGTTTGAGGAAGGTGCTGTCAAGTTCCCTGGGGTACTCTGGTCACAACGATGGCACCGCTTTTCTCACCACTCTCAACGGGGCATTTCCGAAGGAGGAATTGCCTCCTTTCCCATGTGATGCCAACCTATGAGGATTGTCCATGCTCTTATACTTTTAAATGCCGAACGACAAGCAATGACGCATCACTTACCATTTTTAAAGACTTTGGTATGACTCGGCCAGGGTTTGAACCGCCGATCTCCCAGACTCGGATCCAACAATTACAAGACGAAATAAGAAAGAGCAATCGGATATTGTGGACCCTCGCCAGGAATTTTTTCATGTGGCGTATTTTGTGGCAAATAAATAGAAGGATGTACTAAATAAAAGGTCATTGATTGCAAATGAAAGATCTAAATGGTCAAGTTGAAAATGTGTAAAGGTCAAAAGGTTTGAAAAGGGTAGAAATGGTGGAAAGTATCTGAAGGGTCTTAAAATGTTGAAGGAGTCTAAATGGTTTAATTTAAGGTCTAAAGGGTTGGAATTGTCTGAAGGGGACGAAAGGGTCTTAAAACGTCTCAAAGTGTCTCAAGGTCAAAGGGGTCTACAGGGTATTAAAAGCTCTGAAAGTTGTGAAGGTCTAAAGAGTAGAAAAGAGTCAAAAGATCTTCAGACTTCTAAAGGGTCTAAGAGGATCTAAAGGCTGTCTCAGGGTCTTAAAGGGCCTTAGGTGTCTATGAGGTCTTAAAAGGTCAAAGGGATATAAAGGGTATAGAGGGTTTTAGGGGTCAATAAGTCCTAAAAGGACTTGGGGATCTAAAGGGTTTTTGGGGTCTTACAAGGACTTCAGGGTCTTAAAGGGTATTAGGGTTATAAAGGGTTTTTGGGTTGTGATGGGTTTTAGGGGTCTTAAGAGTTTTAGGGATCTTAGGGTCTTTGTGGTCTTCATGGGTCTCAGGGTTGGAAAGGTTCCAAAGTGTCTCTGGGTTCTAAAGGGTCGAATGTAATTAATACACATACTCACGTTCTCTGCAGACAAACAAACAGAAACAAACAAACAGATCCAAATTCAATACCATCTCCTCCGGCGAAGGTAACTAGAAGGGCACTCGGTAGAGTGCATAGCTCCACCCGAATCTGGATCCTGATTTCGACCTTCACCAAAATCGAATTAATTCGTCCTCGTTAGACACCCAACGTGTCCACCAAGTTTCGTCCGAATCCGTCGCCAACTTTTTGAGATATCTTGCACACAAACAAACAAACAGTCTGCAAAACAGACAAACAAGCAGTCATAGACTGGTACTTACGAAATCGTCAACTTGACCTCTGACCATGTCGAATAAAAGCTGTCTCGAGAGAAGGTAGCGATGCAAAGCAGAAGTTTCTACGATGATTCTGTACCAAACCATCAAAAATCGAATGTTTGACATCACTGTGACCTTGACCTTTGACCAATTTTGACCAAAATCTAATCAGCACTAGCCATCACCCTCATGAATCACGTGGTGTAATTTGACATTGGTAGCTTCTTCCGTTCTCGAGTTATCGTGCCTACAAACAAACAAACACACACAAACAGATGACGGAAGTCATCAATATACTGACGAAATCTTTAGATTTCGTAAGTAACAAATAGACAGACAGACAGACAGGGGTGAAAAAATAACCTCTGTCCCCCTTCGGTGTTGGAGGTAAAAACAAATACACTTCAAGAAATTAGAGAACGATGGAAGAGGAGGAAAATTCGATGAACTGGACAGATTGGGAATATTTAAGAAAGGCCCATTGGAGTCGTGAAGAAAAGGTCAACTCAAAGTGGTCTTGTCTTCTCAAGTATCACAACAAGTTACACTGCTTGCTACATCAGTGTGCGGTGCGGTTGCTGTGCGGACACATCAAGCAAATTCAAGCACCCAGGAGTTCAAGTGAGACACGTGAAAGGCCATGTCCAACTATTCCGGCAGACATATAACAAATAACAAAAATGCTTTAAAAGTGAAGTAAATTAAAAAAAAAAAATTGAGGCACCAAAATTAGATTATACAGTTTTACTTTATGCATTGGGAAGATAGCTCAGAGGTAGCATGCTCACCTTTGAGCCAACTCGTGTGGGTTTGATTCTCGACCCAACTCGAAAAGGTCATTCTGGTGTCTCACAGGTCGGGTGAGGCATCGGTGTGTGCCGTCCCTCGGATGGACGTTAAACTTTGGGTTCTCTCTGCCAGCATGCAGCATTAGTTGATGCGCATTAAAGACCACATGATGTCTTTCGACAAAGACAAGGGAAGTTATGCATACCTGGACAAGCTGGTAGGCAACGAGGGATTCGCTAGGATCGAAGCGCTGGATACGATGCTTTTCATTCTGACTGATCCACCGACAAAGATTCAATGCCAAGACGTATTGGTTCACATACAATTGTTCCTCTGCCTGGCAAGATTTTTCCTATTGCATATTTTGCCAACTGGCATTCCTCATAAAAAAATGATGGTAAATATACACCCTATTTTTGAAGGACTACCATTTGAAAAATAATCGGTTTGCTGGTTTGTGCTGTGGAGCCTCGCATTGCAGACACACACACACACACACACACACACACACACACACACACACACACACACACACACACACACACACACACACACACACACACACACACACACACACACACACACACACACACACACACACACACACACACACACACACACACTTCTCTCAATGCTCTCGTTTGACCACACCTCCTGAGCCACACAATATTTCTCATAAGCCACGCCCACTTTCCTACGCCGCTCCCACTTTAAATAAATAATTGGAGGTGGTGTGTGGGTCGTGGAATCGTTTACGGAAAATAAATAAATAATTGGAGGCGGAGTGTGGGTCGTGGAATCGTTTACGGTAAATAAATAAATAATTAAAGGTGGTGTGTGGATCGTGGAATCGTTTACGGTAAATAAATAAATAATTGGAGGTAGTGTGTGGGCCGTGGAATCGTTTTCGGTCAATAAATAAATAATTTAAGGTGGTGTGTGGATCGTGGAATCATTTACGGTAAATAAATAAATAAATAAATAAGGTGGTGTGTGGGTGGTGGAATTGTTTACGGTAAATAATTAAATAATTAAAGGTGGTGTGTGGGTCGTGGAATCGTTTACGGGAAATAAATAAATAAATAAGGTGATGTGTGGGTTGTGGAATCGTTTACGGAAAATAAATAAATAATTGGAGGTGGTGTGTGGATGGGGAATCGTTTACGGTAAATAAATAAATAATTGGAGGTGGTGTGTGGATCGTGGAATTGTTTACGGTGAATAAATAAATAAATAATTGGAGGTGGTGTGTGGGTCGTGGAATTGTTTACGGTAAATAAATAAATAAGGTGGTGTGTGCATAGTGGAATTGTTTACAGTAAATAAATAAATAAATAAGGTGGTTTGTGGGTGGGGAATCGTTTATGGTAAATAAATAAATAATTGGATGTGGTGTGTCGGGAGGAGAATCTGAAATGGTAAATAAATAAATAATTGGAGGTGGTGTGTGGATGGTGGAATCATTTTCAGTAAATAAGTAATTAAAGGTGGTGTGTGGATCGTGGAATCGTTTTCAGTAAATAAATAAATAATTGGAGGTGGTGAGTGGGTGGGGAATCGTTTTCGGTAAATAAATAAATAATTAAAGGTGGTGTGTGGGCCGTGGAATCGTTTTTGGTAAATAAATAAATAATTGGAGGTGGTGTGTGGGTCGTGGAATGGTTTTCGGTAAATAAATAAATATTTGGTGGTGGTGTGTGGGTCGTGGAATTTACGGTAAATAAATAAATAATTGGAGGTGGTGTGTGGGTCGTGGAATTGTTTACAGTAAATAAATAAATAAATAAGGTGGTGTGTGGATCGTGGAATCGTTTACGGTAAATAAATAAATAAATAAATAAGGTGGTGTGTGGATCGTGGAATCGTTTACGGGGAATAAACAAATAATTGGAGGTGGTGTGTGGGTGGGGAATCGTTTACGATAAATAAATAAATAATTGGACGTGGTGTGTCAGGAGGAGAATCCGAAATGGTGAATAAATAAATAATTGGAGGTGGTATGTGGATGGTGGAATCATTTTCGGTAAATAAATAAATAAGTAAGTAAAGGTGGTGTGTGGGTCGTGAAATCGTTTTCGGTAAATAAATAAATAATTGGAGGTGGTGTGTGGGTGGGGAATCGTTTTCGGGAAATAAATAAATAATTGGAGGTGGTGTGTGGGTGGGGAAACGTTTTCGGTATATAAATAAATTATCGGTTTGCTAGTTTGTGCTGTGAGCCTCACGTTGCAGACAGACAGACACACACACACACACACACACACACACACACACACACACACACACACACACACACACACACACACACACACACACACACACACGGAAAACCCGACAATAAGGGATATCTCGCACATATATAGCAAATCCAATGATTAACCACTTGTGGCGGCTAGCCATCGAGGGGCCCGGAAAGAAGAGAGAATTATGCTTCATGCATTTTAACGAATCCAAAAACTTATCTGGCGCTGTGTATTTAAAAGTCCTTTTTTTCATTCTCAGGTTAAAAAAAGAAAATAAAAAAGAAGTTAATGCCTTAAACGAGGGAGGTTTGTAGTTTTGGCCACTTTTATCTGCATCTTTTGTTACAACCCATCCCGACCTTGTCCATTGAACAATTCCCCAATTATTCCATCCACCCGAACTCTTTCACAATCCATCCATCCATCCATTGGGCTCATACTCTGTGCAGAGTGTTGGTGCTGCCTAAGAAGTCTCCTTGGCTGTTGGGTACAATCCCAGATGGGTCGCCACTCCAACACAGGATACCAACAAGCTGGCACTCATTTTGCCGACCTCGGTAGGATGACAAGCAGAGTCAACCCCACCTGGAATTAATTCAACAGCCGAGTGGGATTTGAACTCAGGACTTTAGGATACCAAGCTCACCACCTGAACCATTCAGCTAACACCAGGCATACTCTTTCACAATCTCCCCGAATTTCTCTTCCAGATCTCTTCCTCAACCTCCAATCCTCCTTGATTAGCAATCCTGCTATATAAGCCATACAGCAGATCCAGTGGCCTATCTTCAAGAAATTATCCATCCATCTGCAGTTAAATACTCCAAAAACAATGGATGACATTTTTCAAAAACACTTAGCCAAAACTGACTACGCTTGATGTCCACATAATGACTAGAATGCCACATTATCCATCAGAATGTGCAAGATCCTCAAAAGGTACAGTCTTTAAATGACAACTTTCAATGCAGATGTTTGCTTTGGGCAATGTAATCATGTACACCAAATCTGGAAACTGCAACACTTACCACTGTTCGGCCTCCAGAAACGCTCCATGCCATGGCGCATTAGCACGATGCGTGACAGCTCTGTGAGAGACTCGAGCACGTTGAAGTTGCATAACGGGCTCACTTCAAAGAACGTCATGGCGTGCCGTTCCGCGTAGGCCTGTGCCTGTTCAATTGGAACCTGTCGTTTGAATGCCAGGTGTAGCCTGTTTCCCACGAGCACCTTCGGTACACCAGGAGCGTGCTGAAAAGAGGGAAGCAGAACGGTGAGGCGTTTATTAGCTTCCCATATCACCATATCAGCAAATCATGCGAATAATGCAGCACTCTGGTTTCAATGAAATGGGAACGGAACCAATGGTGATGCTAAGTTTCTGAAATAGTCATAAGGGGACAAGAATAGCTAAAAGAAAATTACCAAAAATCAATCATCTCCAGCTTAAAAATGTCTTTCCCCTCCGCAAAACAAATGTTCTCCTTGCCCATCGTGGCCTCAAGTTTGGAGTAAATGAACTAAAGTACACGGTACATACAGGCATAAAAGCATCTATGCTCAGAGAGGAGCCAAGCAATTAAAATGGCCAAGAACATCTGTGGGAAGTTTATATCCAGTCAGCTATGCAGATGTTAGCTCCAACAGAGTAAGGTGAAATCAACAAGGAACGTTCCCCGCCGGCGACAGGGCGTTCCCTGCCGGTGACAGGGCACGTTCTCCGCCGGCGACAGGGCGCGTTGCCCGCCGCCGACAGGACGCGTTGCCCACCGGCGACAGGACGCGTTGCCCACCGGTGACAGGACGCGTTGCCAGCCGGCGACAGGGTGAGTTGCCCGCCGGCGACGGTGCATTTCCCGCCGGCGACAGGGTGCCGACAGCGCGCGTTCACCACCGGCGACAGGATGCATTGCCCGCCAACGACAGTACGCGTTGCCAGCCAGCGACAGAACGTGTTCCCCGCCGGCGACAGGGCGCCTATTGCCAACATATTGGAAATAAGTAAAAAAGACATAACATGTCAAAGCCCCCATGTTTTTATTAATTTTGCTGCACAGAGTTAAAGGGCTAGCCATATTCACATACAACGAACATGGCCGCCAGTCTAACAGTCGGCCATCCTTGATCAGATCACAAAATAAAGTGAGGTGCATGTGTACATCATTATTTATGCTTCAGTCACATTTTGCTCGGTGGCCGTAGAGTCGAAAAAAATCTACGGCCACTAGCAATTATAGGGCGGCCGCAATATTTCCACGGTCACACAATGTAGCAGTCACATATGTTTTTATTTTTTGGGTAGCCGCACGAGGTATTTAGAAATTGTGGAGACCGAAAAAGTGGGGGTGCCGTACGGTCTTTGATTTGATGTCGCACGGTGACCTCAGGGCGTCCCTGCGGCGGCCATAGAATTTTCAAGGCAGACGCAAGGTTGCCTCAAGGTGCCCGCAAGGCAACCGCAGGGGGGCCCTAAGGCGAACGTGGAAATAGTGTGGCCGGCATAATTTTTGGGGGGTTGACAAAATTCATTTTTCATTGATAAGAGCCTACGGAAAATGCACGAATAACGCAAGCCCACCGTACGCCCTACGTACGGTCGACGTGGAACACATCTACGTCATGGCTACGGCTTGTCGAATTGCTACGGCCAACCTGGAAATGAAAAAAGTTATAACTCCGCGCTTTAATTCCACGGAGACCCCTACGGCATATGACCCCTACGGTAAAAGATAGCCATACGGCATAGGGCCACCCTGAGGCCACCTCAGAAACTCTCCGGCCGCCGCACGTTTCTGTCAATTCAGGGGGGGGGGGGTACGGCCGCTGTATCCTAGCCGTAGAGCAAGTGTGACTCATGCTTTACTGTGCTTGTGCCAAGTATGAACAAAACTGGACCATGCGTGGCTGAGAAATGTTTGGGGAAACGTTTAAGTAACAAAATGGCCAACAGTCAGAGGTTTTTAATCGAATCGTGAAACAAAATGACGTGCATATGTAAAAATTATGTGTTGTATTTTTTTGCCAAGTTTGAACAAAACCAGTCCATACATGTCCGAGATATGGCTATATGGCTGCGGACGGAGGAACAGACACACCGACGGACGACACCTAATCCACAAGCCTCCATTTTGGACCGAGTACAACGAAGGCTGATAACAGTATTTATGCAAGATTTATTTAATGCATTTATCCTCGATGCCAATCATACTTCTTTTTTTTAACATTCAAGGGTCAATGCTCACGGAGGAGCTAAACTACAAAAGGAAGCAGGTTCACAAATTGCCGGCGAAAGCTCATCCAATCTTCATGAAAGACACTGAGGGGTCCCTTAATGTTCCCACCCTAACCCTTTCCAAAGAATGGAGTGCAACAACATTTAGCACCCTTTATTTTTCAACACAACACAGCAGGAGCAGCCCCACCAGGAACAAACCCTGAGAGCTTGAAAGCAATGATGTTACCAAGTGAGATATTCTGCCAGCACGCATTCTGCTGATTGAGCTAATCAAGCCACGCGATGATGACCATAAAGATGAGATACCCGAGGACACAATCGTTTATCCTGTCACCCCCTCATGCTACTGATCGAGCTGAGGCACATAATGGTGACGACCATCAATGCATAAAGCTGCTGGCATTCTAAAGCAAACCTGAAAGCGTCACAATGACTGCTGCAAATAAGTCAAAATGATGGTTGAATAATTGAACATTTATAAGGGGAAAGGAGGGACCAAGTTCAGGATGAAAGTAATTAAGGAATGAAACGGCGAGGAACATTTCCATGATGAGCACACTTACCATGCAGTGATGTGACAGATGGCCTCGCTGAGTTGAATCTAAATGGGGTCAATGAGGCAGTACAGTACCCGATTCCATCCCTCTCTCCATTGCCACTTTCAACAAACAATAATAAAAAAAAACTTCAAAAGAAGTGCAGCCTCGGCACAAATTGTTAATTTTACTCACTTTAATGGCTTAAGTAAGAATTTGAAATATGCAGGCTTCTCTCGCACATTTCTACAGCAGGCTTTGTGGGACACGGTGTAAGGTCAGGGCATTCTCGTGAATGTTCAAGTGAGTCCCAAATTTTGCAGTCCTGAAGCTTTGAGGTTCATGAGCATCTAAATGAAAGGAGGTATCGTGTGGTGACACAGCCACCGGACAATGCAAATGCATTGTCAAACGAGGCACGACGATGGCGAAAGAGGGAGCAAATCTTCTTTCGTATGCAGCACAAGACTGTGGAGTGGCATCATTGGCTGAGGGTAACTGGGCCACTGATGCAATGCCCTCTGCAGGTTATGGCAGGAATTTGTGAATTGTTCATGGTGCCGGCGATAGGTAGCCTACACTTCGTGAAGGACACCGTGAGATCTTTAACATCTGCCAACTCATGCCGGCAGACGAGACGTCCAGTTTAACGTCCGTCCGAGGGACGGCGCGCGCGCACGCACGCACGCACACACACACACACACACACACACACACACACACCGCCCTGCCCTGCCTGTGAAACAACGGGATGACAGTTTATACCTGGCCTGAGAATCCAACCCAGGCAAGACAGCTTAGAGGCGAGTGTGCATACCTTTAGGCCATCCTGCCAGCCTAGGGAGTAAATGAAAGCAACGCAAGCTGCGGGGAACAAGACGAGCCCGGCAGATCTTGAAATTGCATGCTTTCTCAATTCACATGAAAATACCATCATTAGCAGGCATGGTGTGGTGTAATCAGCACAACCGCAAAACGGACAAGCCACCGTTAATCCAGGACCATTGTGATGAAATTGCACAAAACTGCCAGGCATCCCGTTTCAGGTGCTACAACGCAGTCGGTTTCGCATCAACGTGTGCACCCAAATCGTTGCTTCGTAAAAGCAGACAAAACGAAGAATTACTCAATTTCAAACAATTCCAGATAAAAGATATCATGAGCACAAGGATGTGTGCAGCAACGGCGTGGGGAAAAACAAAACAAACAAAAAAAAAAGTCGCCTTTCATCATCCACTCGGTCAATCAATCAATCTCCACTTACCTTGTCAATCTCCTTAATCCAGCGATCGATGCCACCGAAAGACCATCTGCTGGTTATGTCGTACACCAAAAGTATGCCCTGTCGAGAGGAAACGAAAATGTGACGCAAGTCAAAGCTAAGATTAATGGGTTGTGTCCCCGAGGCAAGGCATTTGCTCAGGGTACCACACAGCGCATCCAAGGTGTAACAAATGAAAACCTCAAATGATCTGCTCGGCACATTGCAGGTACAAGTGGGGGAAACGTGGGATGGAGAAAAAAAAGTCATGCGAGACCCTGATGACCGTATTCATTTCACATCTCACACCCCTGGTTTTCTCACTGCCTCTGGCCTTTCAATCTGCTGCGTGGAGAAGCAGAAGGGGTTGGGGTGGGGTGGAGGAACTCTGTGGATCTCGGTTGTACAATTCTGTCAGGATATTATGGACAATTTTATTTTTTGATTAATTTACAAGTAAGAACTGTAACCTGGTCTGGCTTCAATAATAACTGCGAGTTCAATTCAACCAGACTCGGCTGGCTTCATGGTTATGGCGTCCGATCTGTGTCTGGGAGCTCGGTAGTTCAAACCCTGGCAGAGTCATACCAATAGGCCATGGGCTAGATAGGGCCACCGTGCACCCCCCCCACCTCCCAACAAAACAGTGTTTTTTTGAAGTGTCTGGATATGCTGAATACGAATTTGAATGTTAACATTGAAAATATTGGGATGCACTACCCTGTTTTATCCTCATGAAAAGGGGTACCCTCAAAAATGAATTTTCGTCTTTTGTGCCAAAAGCGATTTCCGTACGCAATCGGAATGGCTTCTAGACGACCCATGACACTGTCAGACTACACATATTATGGCTTATATGAAACATAATCTCATGCTGGTTCCATGTATGTGTCTAAAATTAATATATCCAAGAGCTTATATTATAACATGTTGAGTACATGTACTGTATCGTCTTATTAACTGCCCATGACTGTGTTGTAGAGTTTTCAATAAAGCTTATTTTATCCTGTTTCTTGTTATCTATACTGCTAATTAACCATGAGGTGACATGCCAATGCCAACTGCATTCCACTTGATGCCAAAATGGGTCCAATATCTTGGATACCCGCAATATTATCACATCCTAAATTGCATATGGTTAATCTCATTGTGTTTGTTAACTATGACCAGAACCTCCATCGAGGTCAATACCTGACACAGAAATGACTTGGTGCTGAAGAGAAAGCTTGATTTCTCATGAACAAAGATATCCATATTGAAATTGGTATTGTGTGAATTTTTTTTTCCTCCACATAATTATATTTTTAATGTGCAGAATATGGCCATTGGAGCAGTAGTACAGACACCTCCCCCCTCAAGGAACTTCAACAACAAATATTCATTTGCAGATTACTTAAGAATTATTCCCATGATTTACATTGAAGCCAACAGGTTAGTTAAGATACAATTCATTTATTTTGACATTAAGATGAAATATGTAGTTAAGTTTTTTCTTTTAGGTCAAAGACAATCACTTAAGTCAATTATGAATAGCAAAATAACTATCAATTTTAAATTTAATCACAGATATGACATGTTAAATTTTTTAATGTTGGCTTTCTTATCTATTTGCAGGTTCACAGAGGCTGAGTGCAACCATGCAAAGTGAGGTCTAACCCAATGTACTCATCAGAACGTCAAGAGAAAGAAGGCCCCCCCAACCAAACGCCCGAAGGATGGTGGCAGTGGAGGCCAAGGGACAAGGCCAAAGTCCAGGTGCATCATACACATCCCTGGGCTTCAGTATGGACCTCTCGTGGCATTATCAATAAGTGCAGAATCCGATGAAAGACTTGCCAGGTTGAAGGACATACGTGACAGGA
Organism: Eptatretus burgeri; assembly: GCF_056783735.1. Taxonomy (NCBI): domain Eukaryota; kingdom Metazoa; phylum Chordata; class Myxini; order Myxiniformes; family Myxinidae; genus Eptatretus; species Eptatretus burgeri. Next base: position 141,796,339 of record NC_140961.1, read on the forward strand.
GACTGTCTCAGCCATTAGAATCTGTTCACCGAATGACTGCGACCTGTGACCTCATACCAGACACCATTACTGAAGGTGATGGATATCACAGAGAATGTTACCAAAGATTCACTATGAATCTCAATCGACTTTCCAGTCATTATGATCAATCTGAACCATCATGTTCCAAGTTAAGTCGGAGGGGCTCAGCTGGTGACAAGGTACTATTCTCACCCGATTGTATATTCTGCCACTCGATGGAACGGAAGAAAGTGAAAGTCAAAGGGACATGGACTACTGAGGGCTTAAGTCAGTTTGAGTTTGATGGATGGAGAACGGTGCTCAAAAACTGCTGAGGACAAATTAGATGAGAAGTTGCTGATCAGAATTAGAGGCTATGATTTGTTTGCTACAGAAGCAAAATACCACAAATCCTGCAGGGTCCAATACACACAAAATGCCGACAAATGGAGAAGTACAAGCATAGAAGACAAGGAGCAACCACTCAAACTAGCAGAGGCACAGAGTGAGGCGCTTGGTGCTATATGCCAAGTAATCAACAGGGATATCATCATCAGCAAGAATATGATGAAACTGTCAGAGCAAACTGAAATTTATATCTCTCACCTGAAATGCACCAACTTCCCCAATCCCAAATCTGGTGGAGAAAACCTCAAAGCCAAGCTGGAGAAACATGACAAATACAAGGACAGATTGGCCTTCTGCACACGAAACAGAAGAGGAAACTTCCAGTCTTACATTGTCTACAGCTCCCACCGTGACATTAGTGACACAGTTCGATGTGCGTATGAACTTGGTTCTAGGGACATGATCCAGGATGTTGGAAATTACCTACTTCAAGTGATTCTGGAGAGCTTCGCAAAAGCTGATGACTTGAAATGGCCTCCATCTGCCCAGGACCTTGGAAACATGACAGCTGCAATTCTATCACAATTGGAAAAAAAATTTGAATTACCTGATATCAGGCAAACCAACTCCTCACACGTCGAAAGTGCACAGGCTCGTGAATTCAATTGGGCAAGATATGTCGTGCAGCATCGAATGGGGAATGGAAACTCGCGAAGCATATGCTCATATGCATGACACTTCGTCACCTTTTCAGGAGCGAAAAATTGATAACCTTGCTGAACCGAATGGGACATTCAGAAAACTACTCATTCTCACTAGAGTTGGAAACTGCCCTTGCTCAGGCTGTTGCTGAAACATCAAGTCTGCTGTCAACGCAAATCATTCGATCACCAGGGGCCCCTTCCATTTTCCACTCTGAATTTGATAATTTTGACCAGTTACTGAACAACCTCACCGGAATGGTCTCAATCCACACTGCACATGGCATCATGCTACAGGACACAGAAGGCAAGCCAGAGGATCATGGTGGAGTTCATGTAAACATTCCATTCACTTCAAGGAAGAGCGGTACCAAACAGCATTCTCTTGATATCCCTGATGCTGGTGACGGACACGGTTGGGCACTTGTCAACCAAAAACTGGAGCCTCTCTGGTATGAGGGGTGTGTTCTCCTACAGCAGTTGACAGATATTGCTGAATCAGTGAACACCAGTGATGATGGAGATGATTAATCAGATGACGATGACAGCATACCAGAGGAACAGGAGTACTTACCTGGTGACAGCTCGGAGTCTGACCAAGATTGAAGAACATAGCTGAACCATTAGGTGTTGACTGATTGAAATGGATGACAGTAAAATCTCATGATATTGTTAATTAGGCCTTAGTTATTTTATAACTTGGTTTACGCAGTTCTTCAGCTAAAATGTAGGGTCGGTAGGTCGAAATATAAATATAAATATAATTTAAATTTTTAGAAATTCTATATTTTTATGATTTTTTTTCGGATGTTCCATGGAAAAGACAAGGGTAGGTGGGGGGGGGAATAAATATAAATCCCGGACCAGGAGGATCTAAGAAAACATTGAAGATGGAAGACCATTCAAATGCAGGATGCCCATGTTCACCTTATCATTGATGTGAAAAACAATAAAGAAGGATTAAAACTTGTTTTTACAATATAGTCTGGCATGTTTTTCTTATAGAAATCTGTTGGATCATCAAACAAATGGAAACAATGCTGAGAAAATTACTGTCCAAGTCGTAGATGTGTGCATGCACACCAGTGCATAGTGCTGGATATGATTAAAAAAGGTGTCTACTAGGAGTCAACACGCTCAAAACGGTCAATCAGAGCCATAACCAGCTCTTACTTTTCAGTGGGCATCTGATCGCACCGTCTCCCCATCCCCATGAGCACATCAAAGGCTGATTTTCTGGTCAGTTGAAGGCTGAATATCAACATCTCGCAGGGAAACGTTGACGTCCTTGGCACCGAAATCTTTCAATACGAACAGCGGTGTACAACTTTCGATGGAAACAAAATCGGCACGATCGAGAGGAGCCTGCGAATCATCCCTGCTGCTGCACTGAAATAATGCAATAGTTCGGCCAGAATATTCGTCGTCAAGATGTTGCGTGATTAAATCACCAACCCAGTCACTCGAATTTATACCACTGACATACTACTTAACAATCACTTTCGCCCCAGAAACCACAGTCAATCTGAACCACGCTGGCCACTGCTCAGACGCCATGACCGAAGACGACTGCGCAGTTTGGTTAAAGGTGACTCGGCATTTTGGCGCGCGCGCATGAAATTATATTGTGAAAATAAATGCCGACGTTTACATTTCGGGTTTTGAAACTTTTGCACCTTCGGCAGAAAATGTATAAATATAAAAGGCTAAAAATGTTTTATATTTATATTTCATTTTGGCAAATATACCGTCGGCGGATCCGTAAACCAAGTTATAAAATAACTAAGGCCTTACCTGATGAATACAATGAAACTGTATGATCATGATAATAATATCAACAGAAATATCTTGAAATATGTATATGAAAGATATACTGTGTTATCGCTTGGTAAAAGGAACAATGTTACAGACTGTTATTATCTACTATATGTAAATATAATGTTGGTTTCAATCATTGTTTGTAATCAGAATTTGGGAAATAAGTATGAATGTAGCACATTTATATGCATTGTAAAATACATTACTATATTATTTAGAGTGGGAAAGAATATACCAGCGATATTAACATGAATAATGTTCTCAGCAATTTATTTTATTTTTAAAACCCAACCCTGTTTTTTGTGAATTTGTGAATACCGTTCTGTTGTTTATAGTGTGATAACATCATGTGTGTTCATGTTATCTGGATTAAATTGTATTTGGATACTATATATATGGATAACAAATTAAGTCAGATTATTATTCTGGACTATTTGGCAGAAGAAAAAAAAATGTCTTAAAAATAAGCTTTATTGAAACTTCTACAACACAGTAATGAACGGTTAATAAGACGATACAGTACATGTACTCAACATGTTATATAAGCTCTTGGATATATTAATTTTAGACACATACCTGGAACCAGCATGAGATTATGTTTCATATAAGGCATAATATGTGTAGCCTGACAGTGTAATGTGTCGTCTAGAAGCCATTCTGATTGGGTACGGAAATCGCTTTTGGCACAAATGACGAAAATTCATTTTTGAGGGTACCCCTTTTCATGAGGCTAAAACAGGTAGTGCATCCCAATATTTTCAATGTTAACATTCAAATTCGTATTCAGCATAGCCAGACACTTCAAAAACACATAGTTTTGTTGGGAGGTTGGGGGGGGGGGGTGCACGGTGGCCCTATCTAGCCCATGGCCTACAAGGACTAAAGATGGTATGTGTTTGATGCTCAGCATTAAAACAGAATAGACAATGGACAAACAACCGTAGATTGGCAACTATTGTAGAAGCTTGATGGCCTAATGGCCTCCTACTCCTGTAATGAAGTTTCTTGTAAGGGAACTCGTATCGTGTTATTTTTATCCCCACTCTTTTTGAAAAACAGGGGATTTTGTTACCGGCTCCGTCTGCCCGCCCATCATGCTACCTCCTAAACGGTTGCAGATAAATTTAAACTTGGTAGTTATGATCACGTGGCAAGAAGGTGCAAGAGCAGTATCGTTTTGGCCTTGCCCCCTGGGATGGGATGAAAAGGTCAAAATGCCAAAGCTCCATGCCAAAGTCGACGACCAGTCCCACCCATCTGCAGTGCTTTGTTCAGATTCCTCGTCCTGCGCTTGCTGTTCCTTGTAGCTTTTGCTTGGTGTTGTGGTTTTGTCATGAAATATGATGTAAAGCATGTTCTTTATGTGCATGGATGTGCTGTGATGAGGTGCAGAGAACGAGATGAATTAGGAGGAATGGTAAAAGAGAATAGAAGCGATATAAGACAGGGGGTATAAGAAGAGTCACAAAGGGGATTCATACCTGCTACACAAGCACAACGCATTTCCCTATCCGCTGATACGAGGGGAAAGGTCATCTGTCAAAAGAAAATTACTACTGAGATGATGTAAACTCCAGGGTTCCTTTATGTGTTGGATCCAACTCCCCGAGGAGTATTCCAAAACCGCAACAATATACTAACGTTGCAAAAAGCTGAGATTCATGATTTGACGCAAAAGACTCAAATAGGCAAATTTTTCCTTCGGTCATTTGGCGTCCATCCACGATGTATGTGCCACTTACTACAAGTGATAGTTCTAAAAGAAATAAAAATGGGCTTTTTGAACGTTCAGGAAATATCCAACCTCCAACAAAAAGCTTTTTAGTCATGCAATAACCCATGTCCAGAGAGATTGGCACTCTTTTTGTATGAGGAAGTATGTAAGTTGCTGCGACAGCACGAGCGGCATCTTCAAAAGAGGAAAAGCTTGTCAAGAAGCCAAGTTTATGGTCGGTGACCAAAGAGTTCGGCACAATGTTTCGATGACCGACAAGGACATTACTCTGCAATGACTGATCGATGATGTTTCCGTTGACGTGAAGGAACTCGAGGAGTCTGGGCAATGTCCATTCGCTCATCCGGTGCGACCGGGGCTTGTTCCCACTAGCCAGTTGGTGAAGAGTAAGGGAGTGGGGCCGAGATGGCAGTTTTTTTTCAAGGCTGCATAATTTTCTGGCTGCTTTGCGGCTGCGTAATTTTTTGAGGGCGTGGATGTGCCGCTGATGCAGTGCCCCATTATCAGTGAGCTGGTACTCATTTTGCCAACCTCTGAAAGATGACGAGGTGAGTCAACCCACCTGGTATTAATTCAATGGATTGGTTGAACTCAAGACTCGAAGATCTTAAGCCACATTGACCGTTAAGCCAGCACCAGGCTTACTACAAGCTTGTTCTCGCTAAAGTGGTGAACTTTGACATGATCTCTTCACGATGTCAAACTCCGATCTTGACAAGGTCAACATGGCTCCGCTACTTGCCACGATCACCATCAAGTTGCCACAATTTGAGGCCCAGGATCCAGCCTTGTGGTTTGCATAAGTGGAGGCAACCTTCAGAAACCATGGGATTTTGGTGCAACAAACGATGTTAGATCATGTGCTGCAGGCCTTGCCACTCCACATTGTGATGTCTGCAAGTAACATGATCCGACCCCCAATGATTGACAAACATGACACAAACAAACAAACATTTTGAACAAGTGATAGACGACCTTGAGCTGTGTGACTCCAAGCCGTCCCATTTGCTTCACCAGATGCAGAAAATATTGGGCTGCTAACAGGATAGTGATCCTCGGTTCGTACGTCATGTGTTTCTCTCCAAGTTACCACACCAAATGGGTTGTGTGTGAGCAGCTCACGACAACTTGGAATTGTCACAACTTACCGCAACGGCAGACATGGTTCTGGAAGCCAGCAGCATGGCTATGCCATCAGGCTGGTTGACTCTACGCAGCCAGGGCCAATCAACCACATGTGACGATTACACAAGTTTTATGTTCTCCAACGACCACCAACACTCGCTATCACCATCACGGATGGAGGCCCAAGCCCAGACCTCGGATGGAAGAACAAGTAGCCGCGATAATCCGTTAGGAGCTTTGGACCAACAAGGTGGGCAGTGGTGGACCGGCCAACAGGCACCAACATATGGATAATAACCCTCAACACGGTGATGATTCAGACCAATGTGGGTGTCACCATTGATTCGCTGGCAAAGCATGGCAATGCCACCATCCCTGCACTTCGCACCGACCGGTCGCCGGTAGTGGTGCAACCGACCACAGCAAACACTACAGAGCGGTGGCACTCACATTGATGAATCCCGCTGCTTGTGAAACACCGGGATGACAGTTTATATCTGGGTTGGGATTCAAACCCAGGCTGGACAGCTCAGAGATGAGTGTGTGTACCTCGAGGCCATCCTGCCTCCAACAATGAAGCAATGATATTAACGTTGGGGACACTGGACTGTCTATAATGTGATACAATTGCTGTGAAAGTGAAACCGCTTCACAAGTGCATCGATGCTAACCCAATACAAGATATAATTTGTCGTCATTCATTTTCTGCTTGTATCAAATCTTTCGTCTTCTTTCAATCCCGATCATTTCATCAGTGTCTGGTGTTTTATTTTTGTTCACCAGTGACCTTGCAACAATCGCATGCAAAGCAGGACGTGCGATTCTCACTGTACTTCAAAACAGCGAGTAACAAAGCCGACTCCGCATGGCACTGTTACCTTGCGTTTGTTTTACCTGCATCTGTGCCATTTTATTCCAACTCTTGGGATCTTGTACTCTTCCAACCCTAAAACTAACCCAAAGAGCCTCAAATATATATATATATATATATATATATATATATATATATATATATATATATATATATATATATATATATATATATATATATATATATCGAAAGGTTGCAGCCGATAGCGGTCACGGGCTTTGAGAAGGCCACCACCCTAACCGCTAAGCCAACGCCAGGCTATACTTGGAAGTTGTAACAGTTATATATCTTTTTGACAGGCTAATTGAATGCTATGCTAATCTTCATTTATCTGGAATCCATTGGTGGTAATAAAAGCCCACAAAAACACTCATGAAATTACGTATTTTATCCAACCATTTAACTCGTGGAGCCTGTAATGTTCTTAAGGCAACGATTCAAATAGAAAATTGAATTGGGGTGCCACAGAATGAGATACAGGATCCATCAGGGTGCCATCAGTGAAAAAGGTTGACAACCACTGATTTACTTCACCATTGGTGACATACCGGGCCTCCACCACACGTGTGTGCCCCGGAGCCTCCACCACCATAAATCCGGCACTGCGTGCAACATACTGTTATGGCATTGTCCAAAATCCAAATTCGACATTTCATTTTATACGCTTCGGCCCGCAGTTCCATTCGAGCCATGAGAGCCATTTAGCCATGAACCAAGCTTAAGGCGCTGTCACACCTTGACGATTTAGCCAGTAATCGCAACGTATAAAAATGTATGTAAAACGTTGGCGTACGCTGAAATTTTGATGTTTTTTTTTTTTAAGTTTTGGTCGTATTCATAACGTGTTGGTCGTATGCATAACATAGTAGTAACGGGCACAGAACGTTTCGTTGTCTTATAGATAACTAATACCAACGAATGCTTAGCTTGTTGTCGGCGTTCACAACCTAAGCCCAACGATAGTTTAACTTAGGCATAGCGCGCTGCACGTATCGCCGACGAACTCGTGGCATTCTCTGTTAAAAACCTGCCGCACGCTGATTTAAATCATAACCGCCTGAGAATTGAAAGTATCAACATCGCAGTCACACCTTGACGATTTAGCCAGCGTGTGCCGACCTATGAAAAATGTGTCTAAAATGCTGGCACACGTCGAATACGGTATGGGTAAGTTGTGTATACGTTAAGAGCACGCTGAAAAACGATGAAGTACACTGTCATATTTCGTGGTACGTCTCGTACGTCGTGAAATTTCAAGCATGCTGAAAATTTTACGACGTACTCGCCGTATGGCTCACACGTTCCGCTACGCTGGGAATAAGTTGTAGGCACGTTGCGCGATCGTTGACACAAGTTCCTTGTAAGTTACTCATAAGTTGAAACGCGTCGAGGTAATGTTTAGCATACCCGAAACTTATTTTCTCCGTCAAGGCACATTTTCTTTTTTTCTCCTTGGCTCCGTGAAGGCACGTGCCGAAATATATGAAGTTGTTTTTAAAAAAAAATTTTTTTTTTAGTCCATCACGAATTTTAAAATATATTCGGACATTTGCTTTTAAGTTTCGTCGTCGATGTGACAATATCCTTCAAACAGAAAATATTCACAGAGGAGGAACTAAGAATAAGACATGAGCAAACTGAAGAGGCAATCGAACGTGACGTAACGGCATGTGAGGAAATATCGGAAGTATTGTTTTTTTTTGTTTTGTTTTTTAAACGCTGCCAATACGCCATTATACGGTAGCTGTAAATTATAAACACGTTCAGCAAGTTCTGTGGTCGTCCTAAAAACGTCAATAAAATACGTCTACAAACGTCAATATGTGTTGTTGGTACGTTACACATAGGTTCAAAGCACGATACTCATAGGTTAGAAATAAGTTTTGGGTACGCTAAGCATTACCTCGACGTGTTTCGACTTATGAGTAACTTACAAGTAACGTGCCTCGACGTATGTCAACGATCGCATAATGTGCCTCGACGTGTCAATGATCGTGTGGCGTGCCTACAACACGTTACTCAAAGGTTATAAATAAGTTTCGGGTACGCTAATCATTACCTAGACGTGTTTCGACTTATGAGTAACTTACAAGTAATGTGTGTCGACGTGTGTCAACGATCGCATAACGTGCCTACAACTTATGGCCAGCGTAGCGGAAGGCGAGTCATATGCTGGCATACGTCGTAAAATTTCAAGCATGCTAAAATTTGAGGACAACCACAAAGTACAATGATGAAAGCCAGCGTACTACGACGTATGGCAGTGTTTTTCAGCGTGCTCTTAATGTATACAAAACTTACCCATAACGTATTCGAGGTGTGCCAGCATTTTAGACAAATTTTTCATAAGTCGGCATGGGCTGGCTAAATCGTAAAGGTGTGACAGCGCCTTTACCGCACACCTGTACTGTTTCCCCCCCCCCCTTTTTCTCCAGTTTGTGAAACCTCCTCACTGAAGATGTTCAATCCCACTCTCTTCCCTCTTGGGCTTCAAAATCAGTCGGTGCACTATCATCTCACGTCATCTCCCATCTCGATACTCATGATCACTTCTACTCAAGTTGACCTTCTCTTGTGGGTTCCTGTGTTTCTGATTTATTACCCCACACACACCAAGCAAAAATCTGGGTTTAGCAATTTGTTCACTCCGTCCGTCCACAAACGTCGGTTTATGAACAAGGAACAATTTGATTTCAATTGCATGTTATACTACGAACATTAATCGGAAAACAAACCTGTAGTTTAGCAGTCTTTGGCTCTGAATTTGCCCCGATCGGCCTGTCTGTCTGTCTGTCAAACAAATTTCAAAATAATTCCAAACAGGAAACTTACTATTTTTAAGGACGTCATAAAGGACACAAACAACAGGCTCAAAGAACCAATATAACGTGTTAGATAAGGTGGTGTGAAGACACTGCATGAACAGCGGTAAACTTCCGGAATTTTTTTTTTGTTCTACAACCTTTTAAATCTTTATTTAATTTCAATTGGATTGTGGACCTGAACACTGGAGATTGTAGAAGACAAATCACCATATTGGCACTTTCAAAAACCTTTTGTTTGGCAGCACTTGAACAAACAAAATATTTTGGCATTTTACGTCACCACAACCAATGAAATTTGCCGCCCATGTACTTGTTCCTCAAGACTGCGCGGGGGCAAGGTGTTCCATCAACTCTCTAGTTAAGAAATGGTCGCACCAACATTCTGGTTAACTTGGGTTCCCTGGAGACCTATATGATTGTAACTTGATTTGATAAATGGACTGGGAATTGCACCGCCAGTTCATAGGTCTGCGGCCGCCGCTTGACGTGGCATGTAAGAAAAGCTTTAGTTTGGTCATCTTTAGAGTCGAGGCTCCGGTATGCAGCCGTGGCCAATGGGTGTGGTCGTGTCCTTTATGAAGACAGCCGCCACGCAACAAGTTTTACATTTGTCGATCATCATGAAACCCATTACTATTATGAGTGTGCCTTATAACGGGACTGACTGTACAATAGCGACAAGCGAGTGGCAGATATATTGGTAGAGTTTGTTTGAAAGCCAAATTTAGATGATTGAGGAAGAGACCAATTGAGCAAGGTTTCAAAAGCAGCAAATAACAAAGTAGTCCAATTAAAAATCCCCCAAAAAAGTAAAAGCATTACCTGCGCTCCCCTGGAATATGATCGGAATATTGTGCAAAATCGTCCTTGGCCTGATGTGTCCCTGAAATGAGAGATTGCATCATTAGTGAGGTTCCCCCCCCCCATCCCCATGGTAAATTACAAGTGGCTGGGGTGGGTTTTAAGGGAGGGAGGGGAGACGGGGCAGCAGAGAAATCATGATCAAGAGTAATGGGCAAGGAGTGAGTGTAAAAATATGATATTACTAATAAAATAAAACAAAACGTAGAAAAATATCGTATTTTCATGCTGAACTCTTGAAAATAAAAATAAATCATCAACATCATTTATAAACCATGAGTACATCAGTGGCGTGATGTTTTCAGATAGGGGTGAACCCTGGCACAGACCGAAAGGGAAGCATAACAAGGGTGGTAATGGCTTCCCGTTAGGAAAACAAACAAGCTGCAGCCCAAGCCGAGGAAAAGACAATTGCCGAAAGGGCTGACAAGCGGATATGTCCAAATATCTAAATTGTGTTTCACATGAAGTTTCCATCATTATGCAAAAGTGAAAGCGAATAAAGTCTCAAGAAATGACTACAAGGGCCGCAGATACAAGAGAAAACTCAAAATTTTCTGCTATCAAAGTTGCAAAAAGTGTACCATGATACATACGACGACGACGACGACGACGACATCTACTACAACAGCCATAATTAATCCCACCTTTTTGTGGGGTTTGCCGGGGAAAGTTTCTGGCCCAAGTCTTTCATGACCCAGCTGGCCAGGCATGCATTTTGACCGAAGTGGCATGAATTTGGAACTTGGTCAGGATGCTGGTGGTAACTCGACCACTCTCCGCGAAACACCGTCAGATATCTAACGTCGACCGGGGCTGGCAGACAGGACACCCAGCTCAATGTCCCTCGGGTGGATGGCGAGTAAAGATTCAATGACCGTAATGTTAACTCACCGTCCTGGTTATCACCAATTCTCCAACAATAAAAAGGCCGAATATAGTTTGCTTGAAGTTGTGTCGATAATCAAAAAGAAGATGGTATTATTTGCAAATGAACAACAGAAAACACTTATTTTGTCCAGCACTGCAGAAAATGGTCATGAGGTACCATTATGGTACACTCGGTGCAGGCAAATGTTTATACTCGGTTCAACAGTGGAGCCACAAATTGTTTGCAGCCAGGGACACCGCGTTCCTCGTGCATCTGAAAAGCTACGTTGAAGAATAATAGATAATTAAAATCCTTGAGTCACGGGAAAGATGGAAATGGGAAACGGGGAGAAGGGGTATGTATGAAGAGATGATGCGGCAGAGGGGGACGGGGGGCTTAAAGGATGACTGTGTACCCACTCCCCCTCCCTTTAGTATTCCTGCCAAAAACTAATGGTGGAATGTCCCCCACTCTACCCCCAAAAAGAGGCCTCACCACAGCTGCAGCTTCACTCGCCTCCCATCCAGGAGAATGGTTGTGGTTTTGCAGTCGACTCCTGTGAAGTGACAAAGAGCATTTCGCTGAGAAAGTGATAGCTCCATCCAGTTCGTTAAACAAAATAGCAGGGATTCAAAACCAGAGGGTAGGATTACAAGGCAATCGCCGAATGGACTCATCCAGAACACCTCCCTTGTAACCATCATGTCAAACAACCAACCACCGAGACGGCTTTAAAACACGCCATTCCTTCCGTGGGTCATTACGTTAACGATATTGGACGGCTAACAGGGTAAGGTGTCCAATAAGTCCATTGGTCATGCGTGTCGTGAAATGTAGAATCCAGGGGGCCTGCGGATGATGCCACACGTTGGGTGAATTTCTGGGGCAAAGCGGCGAAAGAGTGATGGAAGAGCAACCCTTGCCAAGTGAAACGACGAAGCATCAGAGTGTGAAGCCAAGCAGGTGTTTTGGAAGAGCATACAGTAACAAAGACGGTTTTGAACGGTGTTGCTAATCACAGTCACAGATGGACACCTCAAATGAATTATGCACATGCACACTGTACGCGATCCATACAGAGAGACTGATATGTTAATGGAGGAGGAGCTGCAGAAGCTTGGATTGATAGTTTATAAACAAATGCCTTTACAGCCTTAAAAAAAATTTTTAAAGCATAAGTCAGGGGACTGGCTGGATGGCCTAGACCTAGAGGTACGCACACTCGATTCTAAGATACTGAGCCAAATTGTCATCTCGGTGTTTGACAGGTAGGGTCGTTCATCAATGTGTGTGCCGTCCCTTGGATAGGCGTAAAACTTGGCGTCACGTCTTCCAGCATTCGTTGGTCCATGTTCAAGATCCCGTGATGTCCTTCGCGAAGAGTAGGCAAGCTATCGCCAGCACCGAAAACATATTTCAAATTACTGCCCTGACTTTCTGAGTCGGAGTGACGACCTGACCAGGGTTGTACCCTGGTCATTTGGATGAAACTTGGTGGATGAGTTGGTTATGTGACAAGAACAAACCGATTGGATTTTGGTTCAGGTCCGGATACACATCCCGTCTATCAATGGGATACAAAACGTAAGGTGTTCAGCCTGGCGGAGGTACGCGCTCCACCGTGTGCGGTTCTAGTTGTTACTATAACATCTCGTGCATGCTGTGACCGACCCATGGATAAATTAGAGACGGAGTGAGCTCAATCAAATTGAATTACCAGATTATTTCAAGCAAAGACATATTTTGAAGCTTACTGTGCAAGACTGCCCGAATCATGAAAACAGTGTTCATGTATTCAGAGAGGATCGAACAAGCTAAGGGGCTATACACATAATATGTTGGTGAAAGACTTGGGCCAAGCATCCCATAAGTACATGGGAATAATTGTGGCCACTCAAGAATAATAATATATTTAATACTGTGATAATAATAGTAATATTAATACAACACCATCCACATAGCACACATAAAAGATAATTTTACGACCTACCTCTCACCCCCCCCTCCCTCCCACATATCCCTATATACTCATTCTCTGCTCTTGCATTACACTTGTTCACTTCCAAACTCGTTTCACTTTTCTCACCCCTTCTCTCCAAAACCTCCAACGCTCCTTTCTCCCCTATCCAACATCATCTCCATTTTCCAGATTTCTTTCCCTCTCCTCGCCAACTTTCCCCCATGATACATCATAT
>NC_140961.1:141814688-141867188 GCF_056783735.1 Eptatretus burgeri
TACCAGTTATAAATCCCAATACACCTCCAAGTATCTTCCTGTCGATCACCTCCAATCTCAATCACATCTTCCAATGGGGCTCTGACAACCTTGTCTCCTTCAGTCGGTCCAACACTCAAACCCTTCTTATATCCATCAAGATCAACACAGCCACCCCTCCTCTACTCATGTCCAGCTCTCAACTCCAGCAGTCCTTCTCTAATAATATTCTCAGCATCACCAGCCAGAAATCTCTCCTGCAAACTTCATATCCTCAATTATTGCTAAATCTGCCTCCAAGAAACATGGTTTCCTCTGTAGAGCTCACAAATATGGTGGCCTCCAAAAGTATTCCCTCCCCCCTACCAATAATGCCACATTTAGATGAATTATGAATTAGCAGCAATGACTGCTATGAGTCTTTGTGGGTAGATCTTCACCAGCTTTGTACAGCGAGATGGTGAAATCTTTGCCCATTATTAATGTGAAAATTGCTCTAGTTCTGCCAAGTTTGATGGGGATCGTCGATTGACTGGAATCTTCAAGTCTCGCCATAAATGTTAAATTGAGTACAAGTCAGGACTTTGACTGGGCCACTCAAGAACATTTATTTTCTCCTTATTCAGCGACTCCAGCGTGGCTTTATCTCTGTGCTTCGGATCATCGTCCTGCTGAAATGTGAATCTCCAACCCAGTTTCAGATTCATCGCTGACTCGAGCAGGTTTTTGTCAACAATTCTGTTGTACTTTGCACCGTCCATAGTCCGTTCCTATCCTGACAAGCTAGCCAGTCCCTGCCGATGAAAAGAAGAATGTGGAATACTTATTCATCTGATCTGATTTTCTCTGTTAATCGAACTTATTCACATTTTATCAGCTTCTCACCCTCTACATTTGCCAAGTCAGGTCAGTGATGCAATACTGCTCCCATGTCTGGTGCGGCGCTCCTCCATCGGTCATCAGTGTTCTGGATTGTGTCCAAGCTAACGCTGTCAAGCTGATTAACGATCCGACTTTGTCTAGCCATCTCCAACCTTTCGGCCACCATTGAGCTGTTTCTTCCCTGTGGCTCTTCTACCGTTACTACCACAGTCGGTGCTATGTCAAACTCTGTTTCTGTCCCTCCTACTCTTCACTCTCTTTGTAACACCCATATAGCTTATACTTGTCACCATTTCGGCATTACCCTCACTTCCTTCTGAAACTACCACCATGCCTCCTCCGTCCCCCACCCCCGACACTGCCTCTCTTTGGAGCATCCTCCAGTGTGTGTATTGCGTATTTCAGGATGTGTGTAACAGGACATGTAAAAAAAGAAAACGGACAGTGCGTTCCGCCACTTATATAAACTGCCAAAGTGAAGTCACGAATCAATCGTCCCGATCTCGATTATTACATTTCCCTCATCTTTGCTTTTTTTGCTCAGGAGCACGTCTTGGTTTTGTCCTCGACCCGTCCCCTGTGACGTTAATCAATGAGTAAAAACTTGAAGATCTACTGTCGTCCACTATGGATCAAGAATCAGAGAGCAAGCCATAAATATACAAGGTTGCCAAAAACATGTTATCGGTTGATGTTAAACATTTATGTTTTCGAATGTTTAGATGGCTTCCAATGTTTTTAATCACCCTGCATTAAATGTGTGTACTTTACTTTATGGGAATCGGAAGAATATAAGGAGATAATAGACAAATTAATCGACGTTCACTACACCTGGGATCCCAGCATCAAGACACGTGCTCACAGGAGGACCTCAAAGAAGCCGAGCCATTTAATAGGTGGACAATCCAATCCTGGCTAAGCCGAAAGAGAAATCACAACAATTTCTCATTTAATGTAAAAAAAAAAAAAGTCTGTCTACTGCACAGTTGTATTTTTGGAAGTTGGTTCAGGCTTCGTTTTATCGGATTTCAATTATTCTTTCATTCCGATCTCGAAAGAGAAAGCGATATGCTGCACGACCGGTTCACAACTTCAAAGGAAAACCCCACGCGTTTGCCGACATTCGATTCTTTCATTCATGTGTAAGCAAGTTAACAAAGCAAGGTGGAAGAGTTGGCTTAACATCGCCTACAAAGGACGGCATACCCATTGTTCCAACAGCTTCAATGTTAAAGAGCAGGTTGCGGGTCACCAAACATGTTCTGAAAATTTATCAATATGATATGTGCGTTAAATAGTTCGATGCAAGCTATTGTGGTTGCCTAACCATTGGGAAAATTAATGAAATTGAACTCCGAAGTTGTTATTTCTCGAGGCCGTTGCAAAAAACAGCCGCGTACCCATATATGGATGGTGACGTCACGTTCTCCAAAACAAAGTGGCGCTCACTCGCTCATTGAAGAAGTGTCCAGTTGAGCGGGCTGTTCTTTCGCATATTTTGAGCTTGCAACTGTCTATATTATCCTTTTTTATTTTTAATTATTGTAGAACAAAGTTATTTGGATATTTGTACATCATGCCTCGTACGTGTGTCGTCATGTTTTGCGAAAATGGCTGGAAAACGGGTAATCGCTCTCATCGATTCCCGAAGGAATCAAACATTCGCCGGCAGTGGATAAGATTTGTACAAACAAAACGGGAAAAGAGGACCCTTTGGATAGACTTGTCATTTGTGGTGACCATTTTACAGCCGAGGATTACGAAGGCAACGCAATGAGTGAGCTCAGTTTCAAAACAAGCGTGACGCTGTGACCACCATTCAGCCTTCTCCTGCTTCATCTTCTCACACTGTGTCACCTCTCAAGGATTGGGGCATTGTGTTTATCTATAAATGCGCATAAGAAATCGAGAAATTATTAGAATAGAGGAAGTCATCACTATCCGGAAGTCCGTACGTTGTAACCCGTAATGGGGAACGCGGCTGAGAATCTCTTCTCCATCGGCCACGCCATCATCACTTTTGCTGGGGTCAAGCTCAGCTGTCAGAAAGACTTCAACACCAAGGGTCCATTATATTTGGGTCCATTATTGATTCATTCTATTTCTGACTCTTGAGTGACTAGAGGGTTGGTGGTGGTCGTATGGCAGCTTAGCTGCCGGGGTAGCTATCATTTCTTGAAGCGCGACTGTGTCGCTGATGCAGTGCCCCTCTACCAGTACACACACTGGAACTGGTACTCATTTTGCCGACCTCGGAAGGATGACAGGCTGAGTCAACCCCCTGGTGTATTAATTCAGCGGCCGACGGGGCTTGAACTCAGGACCCGAGGATCCCAAGCCGCCACCCTAACCACTGAGCCAACACCAGGCTACTAGAGGGTTAAAAAAAATTATTATATCAAGTCACAGACGAATCAAACTTTACATTATTTGATGCATCGAACAAGAAAATGAAAATCTACAAACCAATCTGTCTGGTGGAGTCTGTCAGTGTGGACTGCCAGACAGTCAGTCAGTCCTGCCACTTGTACACGAGATAGGCCGTTTTCTGGCACTTTCAAGTGGCTCAAATTTATATGGCTCAGGGCCAGAAACTCCATAGTATAAATTCCCATCATACCCCGACTCGTCCTCGGAAATATCGGAATGAACACACTCAATTTCATCGCCGCTGAAATCACTCTCCGATTCGCATCTCGCCATTGTTTACACGCTGTTTCCGAATGTTCACGAAGTTTTCGGAGAACGTGACGTCATAGCATTTTTGGTAACTTCCGGGTCTGTTTTTTGATCACCGAGAAATGTTTTGATTTAAAAGTTAATTTTAGCATATTTTGAGTTTCAAATGTAAGAAAATAAATACCCCACATTTATTAATGTGCTTACAACCTTCGAATCACGTGAAGTCATCAGCGACCCAAAACCTGCTCTTTAAATATCAGGTCTGGGAAAGACGAGTGAGCAAAACCCACCAAAATGAGTGCCAGCATGCTGGTATACTGTGTCGGAGTGGCGACGCGTCCAGGATTGTGTCCAATAGCCAAGGAGAATGCTTAGGAAGCACCAATGCTCTGCACAGAGTATGGTCCCAATGGATGTGATGGAGGGATACCCAAATGATGCGAGCTCATTGCGGTTTGTATCAATGCATTCTTCGCTGCCGAGGGTGGTGAACTTCAATCTAGTACTCTGTGCATAAGGATATTAAAGGTTGTAGCGAATAGAAGGGTTTTAAAGGTTGTAGAAAAAAAAACAATTCGGAAGTTTACCGCTGTTGATGCACTGTCTTCTACACCACCTTATCGAACACATGACATTAGTTATTCGTGCCTGTTGTTTATGTCCTTTGTGACACTCCTAAAAACAGTAAGTTTCCTATTTGGAATGATTTTCAATTTTGTTTGCTTGCCAGACAGCCAGACAGACAAACTATTATCTCACTCCTCTCTGTGCATGTGCGATCAGGACAAATTCAGAGTCAAAGTACTGTTAAACTACAGGTTTGTTTTCCGATTTGTGTTCAAAATATAACATTCAATTTAAATTAAGTAGTTCCTCAATCACAAAATGATGATTTGACAGACACACAGACAAAGTGAACCAATTACTTTACCCCCACCCCTCACCCCCTTTTTTGCTTCGTGAGTGCAGGGTAAAGTCCTGAACAGCAGCAGATGAAAATACACCCCGCCCCCTTTCCAGCTGAGGATTCGTCAGTCTGTTGAATCTTCAATACACAAATGGTGGGCTATGAGCCAATGGGATTGGTCGGTATCATTCAGAGGGAGCAAGGCTAACTGCGTTTTTAGCAAGGCAGGTGCAAGGCTAGTGTCCCCACAGATGGAAAACATGTGATAGCAGTGTGGAGGTGGTTCTTTGCCTTCTTTGTGTTATCAACCCATATACAACCCTACCCCTAAGGTCGACAATTGCCAGATTAGAAGATCAGAATGAGTAAAGCAACGGGACACGTGAACTACGAGTTCAAGAGAGAATTGAAAAATGTTTTCAGTGGCTACAAAGCGATGAACCCCCACACCACGGCAGGAAGGCTCAGAGGTACTCACATTCACTCTGAGATGTCCAGCCTGGGTTTGAATCCCGAAACAGCTATAAACTGTCATCTTGGTGTTTCACAGGCAGCGGGATTCATCAATGTGTGCGCCTTGTCCAGGATAGACGTCAAACTGGACATCACATCTGCTGGAATTCCCCCTCCCCCTGTCTCTCTTACCCCCCCCCCCTGTGTCTCTCTCTCCGTGTCTCTCTGTCTGTCTCTGTCTCAATATTCCCATCAGCTAAGTGACAGGTTCTATTTGTTAGTTAATAATAAATTGTGCAAAACAATAATTTATACATTCCATTTTGTCACGGATGATCGAGGATAAAACTCAGTAATCAGATGACATCACCTCTGTGGACCTCCAGAAAACAAGGAGATGGAAGTCGAATCAAGTGCATTGTGGGTACTCCTGGTGCCAAGAGTCGGTGCCCTTTCATTGCGGTGATTAGCACCACTAAGAACAACCAAACAAAATAACCATGAACCATGCTTGGAAGTTATTTCTTCAAGATGTATTGGTAACTGATGTTACCTCCCTCATATTTTGGTAACCAACGTTGCACAGTAAACTGGTATTACCATGTTCACAAACTCTCTGAACAATAATTTCAAAGTTGTGAAAATTATTGCTCAAATAAAAATTGTAACAGCCTGTAAGAGGAAAATCATGATTGGCTGTTTTCAACTCGTTGCCACTCTCCTGCTGCAATGAAAAACAAAGTTATGGCAACTGACGTTACAAAAGGTATTGTTACGTTTGTGGGGTAAATGGAGGAATTTCATCGGAAAGATAGGAGTGGAAAGAGTAGCTTGATCCGTGGACGCGTGGGAGACATCTCGATGTAAATTAAGTAGGGAAACCGTGAGCTTAAGTGTTACTTGTCACCACACGGGGGGTGGTGCTGTGTTAATTAGATAGGGTTTAAGGATAAATTCTCCCAGTATATGATTGCCCCCTGTGACCTTTTCCTATGTTTTTGCATTCCAAGACCGGCAATAAAAAGGAATCACATCATTAAAACAACAACTGGGGTACACGTCCAAGCAGGCAAGAAACCCCACCTCCAGGAATGACAACTAGCAAACCACGCCCCCGGATCGGATGATTGATTTGGGTGTGACGTCAGAGAAGAGAGTTGGGTTCAGAGCGGGACACGAAAGGAGACGTGACAGAAGCGAGTGAAGCATTGATGGCGGTTGGAAGAGAAGGGCATTACGGCTGGCTTCCCCTCGACAAGGTGAAGAAGACTGCACGATTCTCGTGTTCGTGCTGAGGTGAATTGGCTCGCGTGGTGGAGCAAGACGCTGGCCATTGACTGTTGGCTGGGTCGTGTGAGACCAGCATCGAAGCCTCCTCACTGCCCTTTTTCCTGAGCGTGCCATAATCTCCTGAGAATCTCGGCTGCAAGCCTCCAAAGGGAGAACTGTTCGGCTATCCGTCCAGGCAGCCCGGCAAAACCCTCTGGACACGACAGTATGCAACTGATTTCCACTGCAAATCCTGAAAAAAAAAAAAACTTCCAGGTACTCTCTCTCAACTTCCTCGATAATGAATGTTCATTCACAAGCTTTAGTCAAGACAATGGGTTAGGTGGAATCCATTCAAAATAAGTGGCCCAAAGTGGTTATATCCTTTCCCATTGGGGCCTTTATTATGGCGTGAATACTGCGATGTCGTTAAGCAAAGCACTGTGATAAATTAGAAGAGCCAAGAGTGCCAACAACAACAAAAAAAATGTTTGGACAAACTTCCATATCCCATTTTTTTTCAATTACACGCACTAATTGTTGACCGGTCGAGTACTCTGACTGGGCAGCACCTATTGTTCCAATACTCAAAGCAGATGGAACAGTGCACATTTGTGGGGACTACAAAACGACGAACAACCACTATTCAAAGCTGGATGGCTACCCTTTGCCCAAAGCAGAGGATCTGTTCACCACTCTCACGGGTGGCCAGACATTCACGAAGCTTGACTTGACCAATGTCGATGCTCAAATGGAACTGGATGATGATTCCAAGCCCTAAGCATGCATCAACACTCATCGAGGACTCGACATGTACAACAGATGTCCATTTGACATACGCTCTGCTGCACCAATCTTCCAAATAACATGGAGACATGTTTGAAAACTGTACCAAAGAGAGTCGTATTCCAGGACGACATACGAGCGATTGGCAAGTCACAACATGAACACCTCGAGAACCTAAACAAAATGCTCAATCGGCTGTCACAAGCTGGGTTACGCCCAAGACGTGAGAAGCGTACCTTTATGGCACGTGAAGTTGAATACCTGGGTCATCAAATCTGTCAAGGTATTTTGCCCTCTCCGAGCAAAGTTGAAGCATTTTTGCGAATGCACCAATGCCACAAAACATTTCAGAACTTCGTGCATTCCTGGGTATGTTGACCTACTTTGGGAATTCCCTGCCTCAACTAAGCACAACCGTCGAGCCTCTGCATCTTCTCCTCAGAAAAGGCGTTGTCTAGAAATGGGAAGCTGCCCAAACAAGAGCGTTCAAGACCGCTAAAACCATGCTGTCCTCCTCGCCGTTACTTGTTCATTACGACCCATGCAAGGAACTTGTTCTCAGTTGTGATAGCTCTTCATACGGCATCGTGTGTGCATTGTTGCAAACAAATGGAACCGGTAATCTCCAGCCTGTTGTGGATGCATCACAAACCCTACCTGACACTGAACGTCGCTATGCTCGAGTAGAACGAGAGGCGTTAGTGTGTATCTGGGACACCTTAAAGATGCACCAATATGTCTTTGGAAGACGTATTACCATTGAGACTGATCACAAACCCTTGTTAGGTCTCCTGGGAGAAACCAGAGCCATTCTGCCCAAATCATCAAGTCGTGTACAACTTTGGGCGCTGACCCTTGCTGGTTATGACTATTCATTGGTTTACCGCCCGGGTAAGGAAATGTACTGTGCTGATGCGCTCAGTCGCTTGCAGCTTCCCGAAACCATCCCAGAACCTCCACAATCTGGTGATGTTATTCATCTCATGGTTAACGTCATTCACGAAGAGGCGCCCGTAACCGCTAAGCAGATTTGTCACAAATCAAGTCGAGTCGAGGACTTGGTGTGGGTGGTGGGGGGTGAGTTGAGGACTTGGTATGGGGGTGGTGAGTTGAGGAGTCAAAGATGTGGGGCGGGGGAGTCAAGGACGTGGGGCGGGGGAGTCAAGGACGTGGGGCGGGGGAGTCAAGGACGTGGGGCGGGGGAGTCAAGGACGTGGGGCGGGGGAGTCAAGGACGTGGGGCGGGGGAGTCAAGGACAATTTAATCAACATCTTTGGAGAGCACATGGCTGGACAATATTTAATTCCCATGATGTACAGTACAGTATTTAACTGTTCTTTGCATAATATTGTTGACATCATATTTTACAGTATGTGGAATTCCTGGAGGTACCTCCTAGTTCTGTAACAATTTAAAAAAAAACAATACATCAATATTTGTGCGTAATTTTTGTATATCAATATTGGAGAGTATTTAAGAAATTGCTCTTTTTGTCATGTCATGTATGCAGGTTTCAGATCATGGGTGGATCGAATTGATAGAGGGTTGAAGATGAATTGATAGAGGGTTGAAGATGAAGTCTGTGCCAAAGAAGCACAGACTGTGCAGCCAGTGGGACATGTGGCTGTAACAATGAGATGAACAAACCAGGGGAGGAGAAAGAGAAAGAAGGAATGGACATGGAACGTCCAGTTTAACGTCCATCCGAGGGACCGCACACACATTGATGAATCACCGTGCCCGTGAAACACCGGGATGGTCGGGATTTCAGATCGGGATTCGAACACAGGCTAGACAGCTTCGAGGAGAGTGTGCATACCTCCAGAGCCTCGGCCATCCTGCCAGCTCACTCTTTCATGAGACATATTGACGTCTGGACCAAGTTGAAAGACATTCAAGTTGTTTATGACCTTCCTCTACTCCAAATATGTAATGTGCAAGCGCCTCGTTTTCCCCCCAAAATTAACAAAACAAACCAGGATGGCCTTCACATGATGTGCCAACATGTTTCAACACAACATGGCTGTTTCGAGAAGGACTCACAAACATAAAATAAACGTTAAAAGGTGATTAAAAGTGGTTCAAGAGTTACAGGAACATGGAACAAGTAAATCTACGCCTGAGTGGAAATGTAACACCTGAGAGGTGTTTTGCACTTCACGTGATAAAGTCGACATAGCAAACCATTGAAATAGCTGACATTTGGAGAAAATACAGAGCTGTTTGAAGCTTTCCTGTTATTAAGCAATAGGTAGGTGTGTAGCAACCCCTTGTTAAGTAGGTAGGTGTGTAGCAATCCCCTTGTTAAGTAGGTAGGTGTGTAGCAATCCCCTTGTTAAGTGGGTAGGTGTGTAGCAATCCCCTTGTTAAGTGGGTAGGTGTGTAGCAATCCCCTTGTTAAGGAGGTAGGTGTGTAGCAATCCCCTTGTTAAGTGGGTAGGTGTGTAGCAATCCCCTTGTTAAGTAGGTAGGTGTGTAGCAATCCCCTTGTTAAGTAGGTAGGTGTGTAGCAACCCCCTTGTTAAGTAGGTAGGTGTATAGCAACCCCCTTGTTAAGTGGGTATGTGTGTAGCAATCCCCTTGTGAAGTGGGTAGGTTTGTAGCAACCCCTTGTTAAGTGGGTAGGTGTGTAGCAATCCCCTTGTTAAGTGGGTAGGTGTGTAGCAATCCCCTTGTTAAGTGGGTAGGTGCGTAGCAATCCCCTTGTTAAGTGGGTAGGTGTGTAGCAATCCCCTTGTTAAGTGGGTAGGTGTGTAGCAACCCCTTGTTAAGTGGGTAGGTGTGTAGCAATCCCCTTGTTAAGGAGGTAGGTGTAGCAACCCCTTGTTCAGTAAGTAGGTGTGTAGCAACCCCTTGTTAAGTAGGTAGGTGTAGCAACCCCTTGTTAAGTAGGTAGGTGTGTAGCAACCCCTTAAGTAGGTAGGTGTGTAGCAACCCTTTGTTAAGTAGGTAGGTGTGTAGCAACCCTTTGTTAAGTAGGTAGGTGAGGCAACCCCTTGTTAAGTAGGTAGGTGAGGCAACCCCTTGTTAAGTGGGTATGTGTGTAGCAACCCCTTGTTAAGTAGGTAGGTGTGTAGCAACCAATTAAGTAGGTAGGTGTGTAGCAACCCATTAAGTAGGTAGGTGTGTAGCAACCCATTAAGTAGGTAGGTGTGTTGCACCCCCTTTTTAAGTAGGTAGGTGTGCAGCAACCCCTTAAGTAGTAGGTGTGTAGCAACCCCTTAAGTAGGTGTGTAGCAACCCCTTGTTAAGTAGGTAGGTGTGTAGCAACCCCTTGTTAGTTGGTAGGTGTGTAGCAGCCCCTTGTTAAGTAGGTAGGTGTGTAGCAACTCCTTGTTAAGTAGGTAGGTGTGTAGCAACCCCTTGTTAAGTAGGTAGGTGTGTAGCAACCCCTTGTTAAGTAGGTAGGTGTGTAGCAATCCCCTTGTTAAGTAGGTAGGTGTGTAGCAATCCCCTTGTTAAGTGGGTAGGTGTGTAGCAATCCCCTTGTTAAGTGGGTAGGTGTGTAGCAATCCCCTTGTTAAGGAGGTAGGTGTGTAGCAATCCCCTTGTTAAGTGGGTAGGTGTGTAGCAATCCCCTTGTTAAGTAGGTAGGTGTGTAGCAATCCCCTTGTTAAGTAGGTAGGTGTGTAGCAACCCCCTTGTTAAGTAGGTAGGTGTATAGCAACCCCCTTGTTAAGTGGGTATGTGTGTAGCAATCCCCTTGTGAAGTGGGTAGGTTTGTAGCAACCCCTTGTTAAGTGGGTAGGTGTGTAGCAATCCCCTTGTTAAGTGGGTAGGTGTGTAGCAATCCCCTTGTTAAGTGGGTAGGTGTAGCAACCCCTTGTTCAGTAAGTAGGTGTGTAGCAACCCCTTGTTAAGTCGGTAGGTGTGTAGCAACCCCTTGTTAAGTAGGTAGGTGTGCAGCAACCCCTTAAGTAGTAGGTGTGTAGCAACCCCTTGTTAAGTAGGTAGGTGTGTAGCAGCCCCTTGTTAAGTAGGTAGGTGTGTAGCAACCCCTTGTTAAGTAGGTAGGTGTGTAGCAACCCCTTGTTAAGTAGGTAGGTGTGTAGCAACCCCTTGTTAAGTCGGTAGGTGTGTAGCAACCCCTTGTTAAGTCAGTAGGTGTGTAGCAACCCCTTAAGTCGGTAGGTGTGTAGCAACCCCTTGTTAAGTAGGTAGGTGTGTAGCAACCCCTTAAGTAGGTAGGTGTGAAGCAACCCGTTAAGTGGGTCGGTGTAAAGCAATCCATTTAAGTAGGTAGGTGTGTAATAATCCTCTTGGTAAATACGTAGGTGTGTAGCACCCTCTTGTTAAGTAGGTAGGTGTGTAGCAACTCTTAAGTAGGTAGATGTGTAGCAACCCCTTAAGTAGGTAGGTGTGTAACAACCCCTTGTTAGGTGGGTAGGTGTGTAACAACCCCTTGTTAGGTGGGTAGGTGTGCAGCAACCCCTTGTTAAGTAGGTAGGTGTGTAGCAACCCCTTGTTAAGTAGGTAGGTGTGTAGCAACCCATTAAGGAGGTAGGTGTGTAGCAATCCCCTTGTTAAGTCGGTAGGTGTGTAGCAATCCCCTTGTTAAGTAGGTAGGTGTCTCACAACCCCCTTGTTGTTAAGTAGGTGTGCAGTAACCCCTTAAGTAGGTATGTGTGTAGCACCCCCTTGTTAAGTAGGTCGGTGTGTAGCAACCCCTGAAGTAGGTAGGTGTGGAGCGGTAAACGCTGGCAATCCCCTTGTTGTTTTGTAGGTAGGTGTGTAGCAATCCCCTTGTTAAATACGTAGGTGTGTAGCAACCCCTTGTTAAGTAGGTAGATGTGTTGCAACCCCTTGTTAAGTAGGTATGTGTGTAGCAACCCCTTGTTAAGTAGGTAGATGTGTTGCAACCCCTTGTTAAGTAGGTATGTGTGTAGCAACCCCTTGTTAAGTAGGTAGGTGTGTAGCAACCTCTTGTTAAGTAGGTAGGTGGTAAGCAATCTATTTGTTAAGTAGATAGGTGTGTAGCAACCCCTTGTTAAGTAGGTAGGTGTGTAGCGACCCCTTGTTAAGTCGGTAGGTGTGTAGCAACCCATTAAGTGGGTAGGTGTATAGCAATGCATTTATTAAGTAGGTAGGTGTGTAGCAATCCCCTTGTTAAATACGTAGGTGTGTAGCACCCCCTTGTTAAGTCGGTCAGTGTGTAGCAACGCCTTAAGTAGGTAGGTGTGTAGCGGTCAACGCTGGCAATCCCTTGTTGTTAAGTAGGTAGGTGTGTACCAACCCCCTTGTTAAGTAGGTAGGTGTGTAGCAACCCCCTTGTTAAGTAGGTAGGTGTGTAGCAATCTATTTGTTAAGTGGGTAGGTGTGTAGCAACCCCTTGTTAAGTCAGTAGGTGTGTGGAAATCCCGTTGTTAAGTAGGTAGGTGTGTCACAACCCCCTTGTTAAATAAGTGTGTAGCAATCCCCTTGTTGTTAAGTAGGTAGGTGTGTCACAACCCCCTTGTTGTTAAGTAGGTGTGTTGCAACCCCTTAAGTAGTTAGGTGTGTAGCAATCCATTTGTTAAGTAGGTGGATGTGTAGCAACCCCTTAAGTAGGTAGGTGTGTAGCAACTCCTTGTTAAGTAGGTAGGTGTGCAGCAACCCCTTGTTTAGTCGGTAGGTGTGTAGCAACCCCTTGCTTAGTCGGTAGGTGTGTAGCAACCCCTTGTTAAGTAGGTAGGTGTGTAGCAATCCCCTTGTTAAGTAGGTAGGTGTGTCACAACCCCCTTGTTGTTAAGTAGGTGTGTAGCAACCCCCTTGTTATGCAGAAACTTTGTGAAAAATACCTCCTTGTGAAATGTCTGATTGCTACGTTTCCATCACAACTTGTGAAACAAACATGCAGTTTTCAATAAGTTTTGAGAATGAGGTCCAAAACATATGAAGGGTTTTTTTACATTTTGTGTGTGGGGTGGTGTGTTGGGGTCCAGTGCGGTGTGTTTTTCCCAGCCTATCAGGAACTGGCTTCGGGAAGGCAGGGCGGGATTACTGTCATTGAGTGCTTGCAGAGGGGGCATACCTGGTGGGGAATGCATACAGGGAGTGGTACCTGGCAGGAAGTGTGGGAGAGAGGGGGATCAGGCGGAGAGTGCGTGCGGAGGGAGAGGGGGATCGTCGGTTGGGAGTGGGTGTTGGGAGGGGGGTGTGGGTACATGCGGGGGTCTTGGTTGCGTGTGGGGGAAAGGAGGGGGTCAGCCATCGGGGATGCATATGGGGCGTGGGATCACTGGTGGGGAGTTTGTGTGTAGCAGGGTCCATGGCCAGGAACATGTTTCGGGGGGGGGGGTCAACGGGTAGGAGGACGTGGGGGTGGGGTCAACGGCGGGGAGGAAGTGGGGAGGGGGTCAACGGCTGGGAAAAAGTGGGGGTCAACTGCTGGGAGTACATGTGAGGCTGGGTGTACATGCGGGGGGGGAAATCAACAGAGGGGAGTACGATGGGGAGGGGGCCAATGGCTGGGAGTACATTGGGGGCGTCAACGGCTGGGAGAATGTTGGGGGTCAACGGCCGGGAGTACATGTGGGGGGGTCAACGGCTGGGTGTATTGTGGGGGTCAACGGCTGGCAGTACGTTGGGGGGGGTCAACGGCTGGGAGTACGTGGGGAGGGGGGTCAATGGCTGGGAGTACGTGAGGGGCAGTTAACGGCTGGGAGTACGTGGGGGGGGGTCAACGGCTGGGAGTACGTTGGGGGGGGTCAACGGCTGGGAGTACGTTGGGGGGGTCAACGGCTGGGAGTACGTTGGGGGGGTCAACGGCTGGGAGTACGTTGGGGGGGGGTCAACGGCTGGGAGTACGTTGGGGGGGGTCAACGGCTGGGAGTACGTTGGGGGGGGGTCAACGGCTGGGAGTACGTTGGGGGGGTCAACGGCTGGGAGTACGTTGGGGGGTCAACGGCTGGGAGTACGTTGGGGGGTCAACGGCTGGGAGTACGTTGGGGGGTCAACGGCTGGGAGTACGTTGGGGGGTCAACGGCTGGGAGTACGTTGGGGGTCAACGGCTGGGAGTACGTTGGGGGGGTCAACGGCTGGGAGTACGTTGGGGGGTCAACGGCTGGGAGTACGTTGGGGGGTCAACGGCTGGGAGTACGTTGGGGGGTCAACGGCTGGGAGTACGTTGGGGGGTCAACGGCTGGGAGTACGTTGGGGGGTCAACGGCTGGGAGTACGTTCGGGGGGTCAACGGCTGGGAGTACGTTGGGGGGTCAACGGCTGGGAGTACGTTGGGGGGTCAACGGCTGGGAGAACGTTGGGGGGGTCAACGGCTGGGAGAACGTTGGGGGGTCAACGGCTGGGAGAACGTTGGGGGGGTCAACGGCTGGGAGAACGTTGGGGGGGGTCAACGGCTGGGAGAACGTTGGGGGGGTCAACGGCTGGGAGAACGTTGGGGGGTCAACGGCTGGGAGAACGTTGGGGGGGTCAACGGCTGGGAGAACGTTGGGGGGTCAACGGCTGGGAGAACGTTGGGGGGGTCAACGGCTGGGAGAACGTTGGGGGGTCAACGGCTGGGAGAACGTTGGGGGTCAACGGCTGGGAGAACGTTGGGGGGTCAACGGCTGGGAGAACGTTGGGGGGGTCAACGGCTGGGAGAACGTTGGGGGGTCAACGGCTGGGAGAACGTTGGGGGTCAACGGCTGGGAGAACGTTGGGGGTCAACGGCTGGGAGAACGTTGGGGGGGTCAACGGCTGGGAGAACGTTGGGGGGTCAACGGCTGGGAGAACGTTGGGGGTCAACGGCTGGGAGAACGTTGGGGGGTCAACGGCTGGGAGAACGTTGGGGGGTCAACGGCTGGGAGAACGTTGGGGGGTCAACGGCTGGGAGAACGTTGGGGGGTCAACGGCTGGGAGAACGTTGGGGGTCAACGGCTGGGAGAACGTTGGGGGGGTCAACGGCTGGGAGAACGTTGGGGGGTCAACGACTGGGAGTACGTGTGGGGGGGTCAACGGCTGGGAGTACGTGTGGGGGGTCAACGGCCGGGAGTACGTGTGGGGGGTCAACGGCCGGGAGTACGTGTGGGGGGGTCAACGGCCGGGAGTACGTGTGGGGGGGGTCAACGGCTGGGAGTACGTGTGGGGGGTCAACGTCTGGGAGTACGTGTGGGGGGGGTCAACGGCTGGGAGTACGTGTGGGGGGGGTCAACGGCTGGGAGTACGTGTGGGGGGATCAACGGCTGGGAGTACGTTGGGGGGGTCAACGGCTGGGAGAACGTTGGGGGGTCAACGGCTGGGAGAACGTTGGGTGGGTGTCAACGGCTGGGAGAACGTTGGGGGGGTCAACGGCTGGGAGAACGTTGGGTGGGTGTCAACGGCTGGGAGAACGTTGGGGGGTGTCAACGGCTGGGAGAACGTTGGGGGGGGTCAACGGCTGGGAGTACGTTGGGAGGGGTCAACGGCTGGGAGTACGTTGGGAGGGGTCAACGGCTGGGAGTACGTGTGGGGGGTCAACGGCTGGGAGTACGTGTGGGGGGTCAACGGCTGGGAGTACGTTGGGGGGTCAACGGCTGGGAGAACGTTGGGGGGTCAACGGCTGGGAGAACGTTGGGGGGTCAACGGCTGGGAGAACGTTGGGGGGTCAACGGCTGGGAGAACGTTGGGGGGGGTCAACGGCTGGGAGAACGTTGTGGGGGTCAACGGCTGGGAGAACGTTGTGGGGGTCAACGGCTGGGAGAACGTTGGGGGGGGGTCAACGGCTGGGAGAACGTTGGGGGGGGTCAACGGCTGGGAGAACGTTGGGGGGGTCAACGGCTGGGAGAACGTTGGGGGGGTCAACGGCTGGGAGAACGTTGGGGGGTCAACGGCTGGGAGAACGTTGGGGGGTCAACGGCTGGGAGAACGTTGGGGGGTCAACGGCTGGGAGAACGTTGGGGGGTCAACGGCTGGGAGAACGTTGGGGGGGTCAACGGCTGGGAGAACGTTGGGGGGGGGTCAACGGCTGGGAGAACGTTGGGGGGGTCAACGGCTGGGAGAACGTTGGGGGGGTCAACGGCTGGGAGAACGTTGGGGGGGGTCAACGGCTGGGAGAACGTTGGGGGGGGTCAACGGCTGGGAGAACGTTGGGGGGGTCAACGGCTGGGAGAACGTTGGGGGGGGTCAACGGCTGGGAGAACGTTGGGGGGGTCAACGGCTGGGAGAACGTTGGGGGGTCAACGGCTGGGAGAACGTTGGGGGGTCAACGGCTGGGAGAACGTTGGGGGGTCAACGGCTGGGAGAACGTTGGGGGGGTCAACGGCTGGGAGAACGTTGGGGGGTCAACGCAACGGCTGGGAGAACGTTGGGGGGGTCAACGGCTGGGAGAACGTTGGGGGGGTCAACGGCTGGGAGAACGTTGGGGGGTCAACGGCTGGGAGAACGTTGGGGGGGTCAACGGCTGGGAGAACGTTGGGGGGTCAACGGCTGGGAGAACGTTGGGGGGTCAACGGCTGGGAGAACGTTGGGGGTCAACGGCTGGGAGAACGTTGGGGGTCAACGGCTGGGAGAACGTTGGGGGGGTCAACGGCTGGGAGAACGTTGGGGGGTCAACGGCTGGGAGAACGTTGGGGGGGTCAACGGCTGGGAGAACGTTGGGGGGTCAACGGCTGGGAGAACGTTGGGGGGTCAACGGCTGGGAGAACGTTGGGGGAGAACGTTGGGGGGTCAACGGCTGGGAGAACGTTGGGGGGGGTCAACGGCTGGGAGAACGTTGGGGGGTCAACGGCTGGGAGAACGTTGGGGGGGTCAACGGCTGGGAGAACGTTGGGGGGGTCAACGGCTGGGAGAACGTTGGGGGGTCAACGCGGCTGGGAGAACGTTGGGGGGGTCAACGGCTGGGAGAACGTTGGGGGGTCAACGGCTGGGAGAACGTTGGGGGGGTCAACGGCTGGGAGAACGTTGGGGGGGTCAACGGCTGGGAGAACGTTGGGGGGGTCAACGGCTGGGAGAACGTTGGGGGGGTCAACGGCTGGGAGTACGTGTGGGGGGTCAACGGCTGGGAGTACGTGTGGGGGGGTCAACGACTGGGAGTACGTGTGGGGGGGTCAACGGCTGGGAGTACGTGTGGGGGGTCAACGGCTGGGAGTACGTGTGGGGGGGTCAACGGCTGGGAGTACGTGTGGGGGGTCAACGGCTGGGAGTACGTGTGGGGGGTCAACGGCTGGGAGTACGTGTGGGGGGTCAACGGCTGGGAGTACGTTGGGGGGGTCAACGGCTGGGAGAACGTTGGGGGGGTCAACGGCTGGGAGAACGTTGGGGGGGTCAACGGCTGGGAGAACGTCAACGGCTGGGAGAACGTTGGGGGGGTCAACGGCTGGGAGAACGTTGGGGGGGTCAACGGCTGGGAGAACGTTGGGGGGGGTGTCAACGGCTGGGAGAACGTTGGGGGGGTGTCAACGGCTGGGAGAACGTTGGGGGGGTCAACGGCTGGGAGTACGTTGGGAGGGGTCAACGGCTGGGAGTACGTTGGGAGGGGTCAACGGCTGGGAGTACGTTGGGGGGTCAACGGCTGGGAGTACGTTGGGGGGGGTCAACGGCTGGGAGTACGTTGGGGGGTCAACGGCTGGGAGAACGTTGGGGGGTCAACGGCTGGGAGAACGTTGGGGGGTCAACGGCTGGGAGAACGTTGGGGGGTCAACGGCTGGGAGAACGTTGGGGGGGTCAACGGCTGGGAGAACGTTGGGGGGGTCAACGGCTGGGAGAACGTTGGGGGTCAGCGGCTGGGAGAACGTTGGGGGGTCAGCGGCTGGGAGAACGTTGGGGGGGTCAACGGCTGGGAGAACGTTGGGGGGTCAACGGCTGGGAGAACGTTGGGGGGGTCAACGGCTGGGAGAACGTTGGGGGGGTCAACGGCTGGGAGAACGTTGGGGGTCAACGGCTGGGAGAACGTTGGGGGGTCAACGGCTGGGAGAACGTTGGGGGGGTCAACGGCTGGGAGAACGTTGGGGGGTCAACGGCTGGGAGAACGTTGGGGGTCAACGGCTGGGAGAACGTTGGGGGGTCAACGGCTGGGAGAACGTTGGGGGTCAACGGCTGGGAGAACGTTGGGGGGTCAACGGCTGGGAGAACGTTGGGGGGGTCAACGGCTGGGAGAACGTTGGGGGGTCAACGGCTGGGAGAACGTTGGGGGGTCAACGGCTGGGAGAACGTTGGGGGGTCAACGCGGCTGGGAGAACGTTGGGGGGGTCAACGGCTGGGAGAACGTTGGGGGGGGTCAACGGCTGGGAGAACGTTGGGGGGGTCAACGGCTGGGAGTACGTGTGGGGGGGTCAACGGCTGGGAGTACGTGTGGGGGGGTCAACGACTGGGAGTACGTGTGGGGGGTCAACGGCTGGGAGTACGTGTGGGGGGGTCAACGGCTGGGAGTACGTGTGGGGGGGGTCAACGGCTGGGAGTACGTGTGGGGGGTCAACGGCTGGGAGTATGTGTGGGGGGGTCAACGGCTGGGAGTACGTGTGGGGGATCAATAGCTGGGAGTACGTTGGGGGGGGTCAACGGCTGGGAGAACGTTGGGGGGGGTCAACGGCTGGGAGAACGTTGGGTGGGTGTCAACGGCTGGGAGAACGTTGGGTGGGTGTCAACGGCTGGGAGAACGTTGGGGGGGGTCAACGGCTGGGAGTACGTTGGGAGGGGTCAACGGCTGGGAGTACGTTGGGAGGGGTCAACGGCTGGGAGTACGTGTGGGGGGTCAACGGCTGGGAGTACGTGTGGGGGGGTCAACGGCTGGGAGTACGTTGGGGGTCAACGGCTGGGAGAACGTTGGGGGGTCAACGGCTGGGAGAACGTTGGGGGGTCAACGGCTGGGAGAACGTTGGGGGGGTCAACGGCTGGGAGAACGTTGGGGGGGTCAACGGCTGGGAGAACGTTGGGGGGTCAACGGCTGGGAGAACGTTGTGGGGGTCAACGGCTGGGAGAACGTTGGGGGGTCAACGGCTGGGAGAACGTTGGGGGGTCAACGGCTGGGAGAACGTTGGGGGGGTCAACGGCTGGGAGAACGTTGGGGGGGTCAACGGCTGGGAGAACGTTGGGGGGTCAACGGCTGGGAGAACGTTGGGGGTCAACGGCTGGGAGAACAGGCTGGGGGGGGGTCAACGGCTGGGAGAACGTTGGGGGGTCAACGGCTGGGAGAACGTTGGGGGGTCAACGGCTGGGAGAACGTTGGGGGGTCAACGGCTGGGAGAACGTTGGGGGTCAACGGCTGGGAACGGCTGGGAGAGTGGCTGGGGTCAACGGCTGAACGGCTGGGAGACGTGTGGGGGGGGTCAACGGCTGGGAGTACTGGGGGGTCAACGGCTGGGAGGGGGGGGTCAACGGCTGGGAGAACGTGTGGGGGTCAACGGCTGGGAGACGTTGGGGGGTCAACGGCTGGGAGTACGTTGGGGGGTCAACGGCTGGGAGTACGTGTGGGGGGGGTCAACGGCTGGGAGTACGTGGGGGGGGGTCAACGGCTGGGACGTTGTGGGGGGGGTCAACGGCTGGGAGCGTACGTGGGGGGGGGTCAACGGCTGGGAGTACGTTGGGGGGGTCAACGGCTGGGAGAACGTTGGGTGGGTGTCAACGGCTGGGAGAACGTTGGGGGGGTCAACGGCTGGGAGAACGTTGGGGGTCAACGGCTGGGAGAACGTTGGGGGGGTCAACGGCTGGGAGAACGTTGGGGGGTCAACGACTGGGAGTACGTGTGGGGGGTCAACGGCTGGGAGTACGTGTGGGGGGGGGTCAACGACTGGGAGTACGTGTGGGGGGGTCAACGGCTGGGAGTACGTGTGGGGGGTCAACGGCTGGGAGTACGTGTGGGGGGTCAACGGCTGGGAGTACGTGTGGGGGGGTCAACGGCTGGGAGTATGTGTGGGGGGGGTCAACGGCTGGGAGTACGTGTGGGGGATCAATAGCTGGGAGTACGTTGGGGGGGTCAACGGCTGGGAGAACGTTGGGTGGGTGTCAACGGCTGGGAGAACGTTGGGGGGTGTCAACGGCTGGGAGAACGTTGGGGGGTCAACGGCTGGGAGAACGTTGGGGGGTCAACGGCTGGGAGAACGTTGGGGGGTCAACGACTGGGAGTACGTGTGGGGGGTCAACGGCTGGGAGTACGTGTGGGGGGGGGGGGTCAACGACTGGGAGTACGTGTGGGGGGGTCAACGGCTGGGAGTACGTGTGGGGGGTCAACGGCTGGGAGTACGTGTGGGGGGTCAACGGCTGGGAGTACGTGTGGGGGGTCAACGGCTGGGAGTATGTGTGGGGGGTCAACGGCTGGGAGTACGTGTGGGGGGGTCAACGGCTGGGAGTATGTGTGGGGGGTCAACGGCTGGGAGTACGTGTGGGGGATCAATAGCTGGGAGTACGTTGGGGGGGGGGGGGTCAACGGCTGGGAGAACGTTGGGGGGGTCAACGGCTGGGAGAACGTTGGGTGGGTGTCAACGGCTGGGAGAACGTTGGGGGTGTCAACGGCTGGGAGAACGTTGGGGGGGGGGGGGTCAACGGCTGGGAGAACGTTGGGGGGGTCAACGACTGGGAGTACGTGTGGGGGGTCAACGGCTGGGAGTACGTGTGGGGGGGGTCAACGACTGGGAGTACGTGTGGGGGGTCAACGGCTGGGAGTACGTGTGGGGGGTCAACGGCTGGGAGTACGTGTGGGGGGGTCAACGGCTGGGAGTACGTGTGGGGGGTCAACGGCTGGGAGTATGTGTGGGGGGGGTCAACGGCTGGGAGTATGTGTGGGGGGGTCAACGTCTGGGAGTACGTGTGGGGGGGTCAACGGCTGGGAGTACGTGTGGGGGGTCAACGGCTGGGAGTACGTGTGGGGGGATCAATAGCTGGGAGTACGTTGGGGGTGGGTCAACGGCTGGGAGAACGTTGGGGGGGTCAACGGCTGGGAGAACGTTGGGGGGTCAACGGCTGGGAGAACGTTGGGTGGGTGTCAACGGCTGGGAGAACGCTGGGGGGGTGTCAACGGCTGGGAGAACGTTGGGGGGGGGGGTCAACGGCTGGCAGTACGTTGGGAGGGGTCAACGGCTGGGAGTACGTTGGGAGGGGTCAACGGCTGGGAGTACGTTGGGAGGGGTCAACGGCTGGGAGTACGTGTGGGGGGGTCAACGGCTGGGAGTACGTGTGGGGGGGTCAAAAGCTGGGAGTACGTGTGGGGGGGGGGGGGGTCAACGGCTCGGAGTACGTGTGGGGGGGGTCAACGGCTCGGAGTACGTGTGGAGGGGGTCAACGGCTCGGAGTACGTGTTGGGGGGGTCAACGGCTCGGAGTACGTGTGGGGGGGGGGGTCAACGGCTGGGAGTACGTGTGGGGGGGTCAACGACTGGGAGTACGTGTGGGGGGGTCAACGGCTGGGAGTACTGTGGGGGGGTCAACGGCTGGGAGTACTGTGGGGGGTCAACGGCTGGGAGTACGTGTGGGGGGTCAACGGCTGGGAGTATGTGTGGGGGGTCAACGTCTGGGAGTACGTGTGGGGGGGTCAACGGCTGGGAGTACGTGTGGGGGGTCAACGGCTGGGAGTACGTGTGGGGGGATCAATAGCTGGGAGTACGTTGGGGGTGGGTCAACGGCTGGGAGAACGTTGGGGGGGTCAACGGCTGGGAGAACGTTGGGGGGGTCAACGGCTGGGAGAACGTTGGGTGGGTGTCAACGGCTGGGAGAACGTTGGGGGGTGTCAACGGCTGGGAGAACGTTGGGGGGGGGGTCAACGGCTGGGAGTACGTTGGGAGGGGTCAACGGCTGGGAGTACGTTGGGAGGGGTCAACGGCTGGGAGTACGTTGGGAGGGGTCAACGGCTGGGAGTACGTGTGGGGGGGTCAACGGCTGGGAGTACGTGTGGGGGGTCAAAAGCTGGGAGTACGTGTGGGGGGGGGGTCAACGGCTCGGAGTACGTGTGGGGGGGTCAACGGCTCGGAGTACGTGTGGGGGGGTCAACGGCTCGGAGTACGTGTTGGGGGGGGGTCAACGGCTCGGAGTACGTGTGGGGGGGGGGTCAACGGCTGGGAGTACGTGTGGGGGGGGGTCAACGACTGGGAGTACGTGTGGGGGGGTCAACGGCTGGGAGTACTGTGGGGGGTCAACGGCTGGGAGTACTGTGGGGGGTCAACGGCTGGGAGTACGTGTGGGGGGGTCAACGGCTGGGAGTACGTGTGGGGGGGTCAACGGCTGGGAGTACGTGTGGGGGGTCAACGGCTGGGAGTACGTGTGGGGGGGTCAACGGCTGGGAGTACGTGTGGGGGGTCAACGGCTGGGAGTATGTGTGGGGGGATCAATAGCTGGGAGTACGTTGGGGGGGTCAACGGCTGGGAGTACGTGGGGAGGGGGGTCAATGGCTGGAAGTGTGTGGGGCGGGGGGGAACAATAGCTGCGAGTATATGGGGGGGTTAGCTGGGAGTACCTGGAGGGGGGGTTCCGGTGGGCAGAGCATTTTGGGGGGGATCCCTGGCATGGAGTGCATTTTGGGGGGGATCCCTTGTGGGAAGTGCATTTTGGGGAGGGATCCCGTGATAAGGAGTGCATTTGGGGGGGGAACCCCGGGGGAGTGCTTCGTTGGGGGGGGGCAGTTGGGATTGCGTTCAGGTGGGAAGAGTACCTTGCCGGGAGTGCGCATGATGGGGGGGGTTCTCAGTGGGAAGTGCGTGTGGAGGAGAGGAGGGTCAACGGCTGGGAGTGCATGTTTGGGGGGGGGGGGATCGGGATCGCGTTCAAGTGGGGAGGGGGCCCCGGTTGGGATCGCGTTCAGGTGGGGAGGGTACCTCGCGGGTAGTGCCTGCTGTAGGTCCGCAGTGCTCGTGTCCGGCGCGTTCACCTACCAACACCGCTGTTGTACTCGGACGCCTCGCTCTGTCCATCTCCAAGGCTGGCCAGAATCTCCCCCTTGCCCACGTCACTATCCCCGCAGAGCAGGAATTTCAGGAGGTAGTCGTACGTCTTCCCCGGACTTCCGCGGCTCATGTTCGCCACTCGTTCAACATCGTCGAAGCCTTTTGGTCGGGCCGCGCCGCCTTCCTGGGTCCGTTGCTCAGTGACTCGTTCGGCCTGGATGCAGAGCGGTCACGATTTGCGATCACGACACCAGGTCCCGGCACTCCACGTTCAGCGGAACGAGTCGGGCCCCGCACATAAAAGCATACGTGGATCAGAGGCGGGACGAGCGCTTTGAAGGAGTCGCCCAAAGCACGAGCTGTTCGTGAAGGCGTGTCCTCGAGATAAACGGGGGCGTGTCTTCGGGATAAACGGGGGCGTGTCCTCGAGATAAACGGGGGCGTGTCCTGAATCGCAGAGGGGGCGTGTCTTGTTCACAGGCGAGGGCGTGTCCTCAATGTGAGTGAGGGCGTGTCCTCAATGTGAGTGAGGGCGTGTCCTGAATATCAGACGGGGCGTGTCTTGTCGACAGGCGAGGGCGTGTCCTCAATGTGACGGCGTGCTCTCTCACAGCCCAAAGAGCTGAGGATCTCAACCCACGACGACACAACACTCCTGTTATTTTAAATCGGAATAAACAACCAAAACAAACACATCACTACGTTTTAACAACTCGATTGTTCTAGAAATGTTTACGACCCTCCTAAATTAATTAATTAAGGGTGTCTTGGCAGTGAAGGGTCTTGCACCTGGAAATGTCATGACGACGACGTCAGAGGTTTCAACCATTTTCAGGGTTTTTCCAACATACTACAAACACCATGAGATGCCTCATATTGGGGGGGGGGGGATTAATTTTGACCCCTCAATGAAGGTCTTTAAGATCCAGTGAGTGTCCAACGCGGCTAAACGAGTCCTTCTTACAGACGACGAACGCATTGATGTCGCCTCCTTCGATGTGAAACCCTAGGGTGACAGTTAATAGCTGGGTCGAGATTCGAACCCACACTTCACAGCTCAAAGACAAGAGCGACGCCTGATGTTCACCATCCTGTGGATTTAATAACCGTGAACACCATGATCCACATCACGTGTCATTGAAATAACACTAATCAGGGAGAACTTTAATTGCTGCTCTCAAACGAATGTCACTGCTTTCCAAGAATAGATCGATGTTTGTAGAAACCTGTTGGTTTAATAGGTTTGGTCATTGTTTCCATTTTAAAGGATCTTCATGACCTCCGACACTGAAGGTGGAGACCGAGGGGACGATTTCACCCCTCTCTTTCTATTTGTCTGTCTGTGAGCACAATATCTCAAAAATTATTGATTGATTCGGACAAAACTAGCTGGAGAGGTTAGGTGTGTGGCAAGGAAGAAATTATTCGATTTTGGTGAAGATATGAATTCGGATCCGGATAGGAGAATTTTTTTAATTTTTTAAGTGATTGTTCACTATTGAGAGATGGGGTCAAAAGGATATATACATGTTATCTCGAAAAGTTATGGAGGATTCGGACAAAACTAGCTGGAGAGGTTGGATGTGTGGCAAGGAAGAAATTATTCCATTTTGGTGAAGATCTTAATTCGGATCTGGATCCGAGAATTTTCAATTTTTTAAGTCATTGTTCACCATTGAGAGATCAGGCCCAAAACGATATGGAACCCGATGTAGCAAAAAATTGTGAACGGATTTGGACGAAACTTGGTAGATAAGTTGGTTTAGGTGACAAGAACAAGCCGATTCGATTTGGATTCAGCTCCAATTTCAGATCCGACCTATCAGTGGCATACTGTTCAGCCTACTGAATGCATGCGCTCCACCGAGTGACATTCGAGGGTTTCTTTGTGAGCTCACATTCCTCAACTGAATCACCATGCGAGACATTCATCATCAATGATGAACCCTTGACTGACCAGGATCACATTGTAAATCGACTTAAATTTTGATTGAGAGTTGTGTGAACAATGTTAGCAACACCAATGAAAAGTGTTCTTTTGAAAACAGAATGAAAAAAAAAACAGAATTACAGATCAATACAGATAATGGTGTTATGATTAGTCTCACATAATTTTTTGATAAATGATTGATAGTAAAGTACTATTACTGTGGTATATGTTAATCAAATTAATCTTAAAATATTATCATCTTATATTCAAAATCAAAAGCCTTGCATGATTAACGTTAATACAATTCAGAGAAAAGGAGCAGTAAGAATTGATGTTTTGCTCACAAGAGAACAGGTGAAAATCTTGTACGATACTGGCTCACTTAAAATTAAAATGTCAAAACCAATGTTGAAGAAATATTCAATAAGAGAGATGAGTGGAGGATTTCTTCCATTTCTAATTCCTTTATTTGCCGGTTTAAGTGCGGCTGGAGCATTGACGGGTGGTATTTCAGCAGCAGTTAAAACTGCCAACGAAAGGAAGGCTCAAATACAGGCACAAAAAGAGTTGGAAAGATGTCACAAAGAGTTGGAGAAACAAATTAGTGGAAGTGGTGTAATTGTAGATTTTGTTGAAAAACTTGAAAGCTTACCTGATAAAGCGAGATTGTTAGCTGGAGATGTGGTTTCTTTTTTCACACAAGCAGTGTAAAATTAACTTAAAGGGGTAATCGATTATATCTTTCTAATAAATAAATGAGCATTGATGACTGGTTTAAAGAATTTGGAAAGAATACAACATCAAATTTAGAACTTGTCAAATATTGTAAGAAATCAAAAATTGATAATGTGGTTTTATGTATGAGAGATGAGTTAACAAACTTGTCGAAATATACAAAGAATATTATTATGAATTTAGAAGATAATAATGGACATGTTTCTCATTAGGTTTGTATATATATATATATATATATATATATATATATATATATATATATATATATATATATATATATATATATATATATAATCAGGTTAAATATTATTTTGATAGTTTTGGTCTTCCACCACCTGTTGAAGTCATGAAATTCTTACAGAATTGTGTTTATCAAACATTTAAAGTCCAAGAATTAAATTGCAAGTGTTGTGGTCAATTATATCTACATGAGATATTTCAACACAACAAAAATAAAAAAATTTATGACGTTATTTTTAATCGTATATAAATGATTTCTGTTGGAAAAGATGGTTCTACCTTTGGTGTATCCCAAGAACTGGATATTGATTTGTCAAATGATTAAACAAGGGCACAGGCTGAACAACAGAAATATTGTTTAACAAAAAATATTAATGTGAAAAATGCTTATAAATTAATAAATTATACAAGCCTTACAGTTGCAAATGACTTGGTGAGATTAAGTGATTTATCACAATATATATATATATATATATATATATATATATATATATATATATATATATATATATATATATATATATATCCTTAAATAAATCAGATGTGTATTCCAAAAATACAAAAATGTTGATTTTATCTGCGGGTCATACAGAATTCACAGTTCCAATTAAAATAATTTATTATAAAGAAGGGTGTATCGTTTGTATCAGAATACAACAATGGGGATATAATATGAATGATTTAGGGTATAATGGATCATTTAAAATAAACCTAGAAGACCTAAAAGAATTAAATCAGTCTCGTAAGGAAGAATGTTATCCACTTGGTGTTGATAATGAGATTTGTGGGAGCACGATAAGCAAACAACAAATAAAATAATTTAATAAGGCGAAAATCAATAACAGCTTTGCCGTAGTTTATATCATGAAAACACAGGAAACACGATTATATATAGTATGTAAGGGAATACAAACTGATTTAACTGTGGGAAGATGGGAAGGAATTACCTGTCATCATATTAATCTGTCATATATTTCTGGTACATAAATGACAGCACGAAGGCTTCAATAAAATTATCATTTCTGTGTCCAAGCATACCTACAAGAAAAGGGTATTTGGTATTTTAATAAATATGTTCAACAACATAAGAATGGGGTATTTTCAATAAAAGATTGGTGTTATACTGATGTTACCAAACCAACAACTTTGGATTTAACAAAAATGTTAAATAATGAA
The DNA here is from genome assembly GCF_056783735.1 of Eptatretus burgeri. Classification (NCBI taxonomy): domain Eukaryota; kingdom Metazoa; phylum Chordata; class Myxini; order Myxiniformes; family Myxinidae; genus Eptatretus; species Eptatretus burgeri. The sequence goes on from NC_140961.1 coordinate 141,841,487, forward strand.
AATGTTTTAAAGTTGATAAAATATAAAGTTCTTTTAGAAATTCAGAAGAAATTTTGTTGGTTTCCTGTTGTAAAAAAAACAAAACAATTTGGATGCAGGAATATCTAGAAATCCAGATGAATATATGTATGATATTCCTTGGTAGTGGGGCAACTTAGCTAAATATAGCATGACAATTGTGCATTTTGTGAGGAAAGCACCAAATTTGGCACACGAGTAGCATATCATAATATGAACAGATTTGGATATTGGGCCATCTCAAATTTTTGATGGCAGTGGAAAATGGCTGCCACAGCCATCAGCGGCTGAATTTGAGATGGCCCAATATCCAAATCTGTTCATAATATGTTTGGCTACTAGTGTGCCAAATTTGGTGCTTTCCTCACAAAATGCACAATTGTTATGCTAAGTTGCCCCACTATGGGGTGAAAGTGGTTCAAAGGTAGTAAGGGATGAGGAAGGAGTTGAAGAAACTGAGGCAAGCGAGAAGGAGGAGAAGGAGAAGAGAGAGGAGGAGGCAAGGGAGAAGAGAGAGAAGGAGAAGGAGAAGACAGAAAAGGAGGAGAGCGAGTAAAGAGAGAAGGAGGAAAGAGAGAGGGAGGAAAGAGAGAGAATGAATAAATAAAAAAAATATGGAAACCAGTGAGATTAAAAAAAGATTGGAGGTATTGCAGAAAATATATCAATCTCAATGCACTGAGGAGGAAAACAAAGAATTGACAAGTCAAGGAAAAGTATATGTGATAAGAGAATTAACATCGATTTCAGGGAGAAGATTTTAATGAGAAAGTGGAGCTAAAGAAGAGAAAGAAGGAAAACTTTATGTTATTAATGATATTGGTGTAAGTGACTTTCATTAAAGTTTTACATGTTTTTTTCTTCAATAAATGGAGGAGAGAGTGAAGACATTTCTAAGGATTCTTTATGTTTTTAATATTAACATTCAAATGTGTATGTCAGAAACTAAAAAGGTTTTCACACTCTGTAGGAATTTTTCTCATAAATAAATGAGTTATTGTCTCAAATGTAAAAAGAAAACCAAGAGTAAAAATATCTCATATGTTAAAAGTAAAAATGATAAGGTCATACAAAAAGGCATATGTTTGGTGTGTGGCTCAAAAAGAGTAAATTAATCTCCAAACACAAACGTGGGGGAGATATACAAAAGTTTTTATCAGGAAGTAAATTTACAACAACTGGAACAGCAGCGGAATTACATCTACCAGGATATTCTTTCTGTGGTCCAGGAACAAACTTGAATAAAAGATTAGATGAGGCTGACAATTCCAAACCTTGGTCGAAACCGAAAAATAGAGTTGATGAAGTATGTACGAGGCATGATATTGATTATGGAAATAGCACGACATTGGAAGAAAAACATGAAGCGAATTGAGAAATGTTTTATAATTTATCTTTGACACCAAATCCAACCTTGAGAGAAAAAGTTGATAGGTTCATCGTGAAGAAGATGATCAGTGCTAAATTGAAACTTGGGCTTGGAAATTCAAAAAACTTTTAGGTTCTAATGATGTCATTAAGACTGAAGAACAATTAGCTGATGAATCACATAATCCAATAATCACAAAGTTAAATAGAAGGAAGATTTATTCCAAAGAATTTGATTATATCTGGTCCGCTGACTTGATTGAACTTAATAATGATAAGGGGTACAAGTATGCTTTAACCGTTATTGATTTGAAGAGTAGATATGCATGGGTTGTCCCTTTGAAAAACAAAACAGGTAATAGTCTTATATTAGCCTTCCAGCAGATATTTAATAAAAGCAAGAGAAAACCTTAAAAAATTGTGGACTGATGAAGGTACAGAGTTCTACAACAAAACATTTATGAATGTTCTTTAAAATAACAGCATTACATTACACGTCACCTTTAATGAAGGAAAAGTGGTTGTTATTGAGCGTTTCAATCACACTTTGAAAGAGAGACTACAACAAAACATTTATGAATGTTCTTTAAAATAACAGCATTACATTATACAGCACCTTTAATGAAGGAAAAGCCGTTGTTATTGAGCGTTTCAATCACACTTTAAAAGAGACTCCATAAAAAATTCACTCAACTCGGTTCTTAACAATGCTTATCAATAATTCAGGACATTGCAGATAAGTACAACAATACGATTCATTCCTCAACGAAGACCAAGCCATCAGAAACATTTACAAAATGAGAGTATAAAAAAGATTAATGTCAAAAGCTTAAGTTCAAAGTTGGTGATATAGTAAGAATATACAGGTGGAAATCTCATTTTGAAAAAGGATATACCAAGTGATGAACAAATGAACTTTTAAAAATTGTTGATTTAATAGATACAGTTCCTTGGACTTGCAAAATATATGATTTAGAAGGGGAAGAGATTCTAGGTTCATTTTATTCACAGGAATTACAAAAGATTCACAGGAAAAACAGGAATCACAGGTTCATTTGACTTCCGGTTCTGGGTTTGGAGCGTCAGCAAGTCTCTTTCAGGACTCTCTGCTGATGATCTCAAAGTTAAGTTCCCAGTCGTTATCTGTCCCGTTTTAACTGTTCATTTTCTCACCTACATGTTACTGTGCATTCCTAGTTCGGTTTTGTTTCAAAAATCATGCTATTTTGTGAGTTTTCGTCGACCTGGTCTTACCAGGTGCTTGAGGCCGACCCATCCTTCAGTGTACGATCGTGTTTATTTGTATTTTCTACCCATTACCTTCAATTTTGATCTTCCCCACTTTCCCAATGTCCCCCATCCCTCCCAACAAAACACTCTATTACTTGTCTAAAATCCCCCCACCCCCCCAAAAAAAACTACCTTTCTCCTTGCACACTCATGAGTCTCGATCCTTCTTCTTCTTCTTCTTCTTCTTCTTCTTCTTCTTCTACTTCTTCTTCTTCTTCTTCTTCTTCCTCCTGCCGGCACACCATCTTTATTCTACTGAACTGACCCTCTCTCACCATTACCTTCACGATTTCTTCCTGCAACCTCCCATTCCCGAATCGTACCTGTTCTTCAAAAATACATCAAAAAATAATAATCTTCCTTGTATCCTTTTGATCTCTGCACATCCTGTAACCACGTGTCTCTCTCTTCTCTTCCTGGTACTTTTCATCGACCCAGCGGCTTCACACTGCATTTACCGTTCCAAATTCACCACACACTTCTATGATTTTACTTCAACCTTCCCTTTTCCGAATGTTATGCAATCTTTATTTAAAATAAATAATTTCACTTTTGACTATACACCTCCCATAGCCAAGTGCTTCTCCCGTGACCACGTGATATGTTTACACCCTCTACGTTTATCGATCCAATTTCACCATTCACCTCACGATTTTTTCTACAACACTTCCATCACCTAATCTGTTGAAAACTCTCCCAAACTATAATAATAATAATAATAATAGTAATAAAAACTATCTCTTATAATGCTTCATCTTCCTCTTTCACACCTGTGGTACTCTTCACTGTTTCATAATGCACTACTCTTCTACTATTTAAACAGACTGTTCTCAATTCGACCTTTCTTTCATACCTTGCTGAAAAAATGCAACTGTTACAGCGTTTCTTCTCTCCATTCTCTGAATTCGCCTTTCATGCATCCATCAAGAAATGTCCTGAATCGCATCTCTGACCAAAAACGTATAAAAACTCCAGTTTGCTATGAATGTTCCCTTTCCATCAACCAATCTTTTTTTCCAATTTCAGTGCCAACTCACCCCTCTCACCCCTCACTCTCAAAGCAACCATCACACTCTTCTCCCTCCAAGCCTCCCTCTCACCTCTCTCAAAAACTCCCTCCTCACGTTTCTCCCTCAACTCACTCCACTGACCCTTCTCCCACCATTCACCCCCTCACTAATCCTTCTCAAAGTTGTCCCCCCCTCTCATCCACAAAGCTGCCTCTTTCTACTGCCCTCTCACCTCCATCTCTTCATTCCACCTTCTCAAATCCGCAACTGTCTTCTGCCCACTCTCTTGCCCCCCCCTCTCCCCCAGCACCAGAGAGTCTTTTCTCCTTCTCATCCGGCCCCCTCCCCTAGCTATTCTGCAATCCCCCACACTCTTTCAACAACCCACCTGACCTCCCCCCTTGCCCCTTTTCCTACCCTCCCCCTCACCTCCCACCCCTGCACCAAAGCCCCCTCCCCTCCCTCTTCATTAACAGTGTGGACCTCAAATATCCGGGAACTTCGCTCAAACCTTTCAGATCTTTCTATACAGGTTGCCACTGACAAACCAGATATAATCTGCCTAACAGAAACTTTCCTCCCCAAAGACGTGTCTGACTCCCAAGTATCTCTCCCTGGTTACTCCCTCCTCCGGTATGACAGACCTGAGCCTCGTCATGGTGGAGGAGTTGCTCTCTTCATCAAAGACTCCATTCCTCACTCTCCATGCACTGACCTCACTCACCCACACCCCCATGAATACCTCTGGCTACGGCTTCCCCTCCACTCCCACCTCATGTTTATATGTGTACTGTACCGTCCACCAAAGAGTGATGATTCCAACAACACCTCACTATCCAAAAACATGGACCAACTTCTATCATCTCATCCAAACTCTCTCTTCCTCATATGTGGCGACTTCAATTGTCATCATGCCAGTTGGCTTGGTGTGGGTACCTCTCTCACCTGCCATGGCACCTCAGCAAAAGCTTTCTGTGGGACTGACTCAATTGGTCAATTTCACGACCCGGATCTCAACCAATGGTGCACCATCTCTTCTGGATCTGATTTTGACAAATTTCCCTGACAATATCTGCTGTTCTTTCTCCGCTCCAATCGGTTCTTCTGACCACGTCCTTGTCAAAGTGGACATCTCTCTGGCTATTGTCAGAGAACTGCCTCACCACCGTCGAGTCTGGCATTTCACTCAAGCCGACTGGCAGGGTCTCCTAGCAGCCCTCAAACTTATGGACTGGTCTCCTATCATTATTTTCTCCAACATCAACTCATCCTCGGAATTCTTTCAAAGAAACTTGCTCTCCCTCATGCACAGATTTATCCCCTCTCGCCTTCAGTTGTCCTACCCATCCTCCCGCCCTTGGTTTACTGAAGCTTGTGGCGAGAAGTTGTCCTGAAACAACTTGCCTTTGCCTCATGGAAAGCAAACCCTACTGAGGGTAATCTCAGTTCCTTCCATAAAGCTCAGAACAAGTGTGTATCTAGTCTCAGGAGAGCCAGAAAACATCTTTCTAATCTCAAGTCTGAACTCTCAAACCTCTCTCCCTCCTCAAAATCCTGGTGGCATCTCATCAAATCTGTTTCTGGTGTATGTTCCCCCTCCATTCCCTCCCTTACCTCAAATGGCCGCACTGCTGATACCGCACGTGAAAAGGCTGAATGCCTTAACTCGGTGTTTGCATCGAAATCTTGTGTCCGAAACTCATTGCTTTCTCTACCCAACTTACCCAGTCACACCGAACTGTCCCTGGCCTCTGTGTCCTTTTCTCCTGATAAGGTGGAGAGCTTGCTGTCAAACTTTGACTCAGATTCTACAACTGGTCCAGATGACATCAGCCTACGTGTTCTAAAAATCTGCTCCTCTGCTCTTGCTCACCCTCTCTCTGTTCTATTCACCCTCTCATTTACTCAAGATCATCTGCAATCTGCTTTGGAAATCAGCAAACATTACTGCCCTGCTTAAAAAGGTGCAAAAACAGATCCCTGCAACTACAGACCAATCAGCCTTCTGCCAGTCATCAGCAAGGTTATGGAATCCATCAATGCTTCAGACATTAAATCCTTCCTCTTCTACAATGGCTTGATTTCTGATCATCAATTTGGTTTCAGACCAGGTCACTCTACCCTGGATATGCTGCTTCTGCTCTCCCAACAATGGATGGAGGTCCTCAATGCCAGACATGAAATCCGAGCCATATCCCTGGACATATCACGTGCTTTTGACACGGTCTACCCTGCCCTGCTCACCAAACTCTCTTCCTATGGTATCCAAGGCCATCTCCACTCATGGCTCGCAGACTTCTTCTCCTGTCGCAGTCAATGTGTGGCCCCAAATGGAGTTCTTTCATCCCCTCTTCCTGTCCAGGCTGGAGTTCCTCAAGGTAGCGTCCTGGGCCCTGTTCTTTTTCTGATTTTCATCAATGATCTCTCCGACTCTCTATAAAATCCTCTTTATCTCTTTGCTGATGAGTCCACCCTCTGCCGTACAATCTGTCATCCCTCACACCAGCAAGCAGCAGCTTCTTCGCTCACTGCAGATCTGGGTAAAATCACAAACTGGTCCAACACGTGGAACATGTCTTTCAACCCAGACAAATCGCACACTCACTATGTCTCTCCGAAAGAACCTTTAAGAACCCCCTCCCCCCCCCCATCCACTTTCTCAACAACCCTCTGGAAGAAGTCCTTTCGTTCAAGCTTCTGGGTCTCACTATCTGCCATGACCTTTCCTGGGAAAGCCACATTTCAAGCCTCGCCTCCAAAGCCAGTCGCCCACTGGGAATCCTCTGTCGTGCAAAGTCCTTCCTCGGCCCTCCTGAGCTCCTGACCACTTACAAAGCTTTCGTTCGCATCCTGATGGAGTACTGCTCTCCTCTCTGGGTTGGTGCTCCTGCCTTGCACCTCTCTTGGTTTCACGCTTTGGAAACCAAGGCATTTTAGATCATTGGCATCTCCCGCGATGAGGCGGAGTCTTTGGGCCTCTCACTCTCTCACCGCAGGCTGGTTTGGTGGTCTTTCTGTCTTCTACTTTCTCCTCTCCAGCCTCGTCCCCCCTTGCTCTCTCTGCGATTTGTCCCCACCACATTTCCGCAGGGTGCTCAATGTCCGCCAACAACCCCCTTCTGGTAAAACTACCAAAATCACGAATCACTGTTCACCTTCACTCTTCCATTCCTCTTTTTCCGCCTTTGGAATAAACTCCCTCACTCTATTCAAACCCATTCTTCCCTCCAGGCCTTCAAAACAGCTGTTCACCACCACCTCTTATCATCCCCAATCCAAATCCTCGATCTTTTCTCCCCCCGATAATCCACCCAAGCCCACCTCCTTCAAATTCCCTGCTTTCCTTCCTGAAAGTCCCTGTTATATCCATCTTGTATTCCCCATGTTCCCCACCCCATCCCTCTCCCTTCCACAGATCTCCTGATGTCTCTGTTTCCCACTGTTTGTCCTTCCCACTCCCGCCCCGTTTGTCTCATGCCCCCCTTGATGTGCGTTGTGTGTTCGCTCTCTCAAACGAGCCTTGACAAGGTATACAAAAAAATTAGCCTGGTGCACAGCAACATGCAGGGGGTGCGTGTTGGTATCATTGGCAATTTGGGGGAGAATTCACACAAGTGTGTTCAGCATTGCAGTTTTCACAGTCAGGAAACACCATAGCCAGTGATTGGCAGCGACGAGTCAGTCTGGCAACCAACAACCAAGTCACTTATTTTTCGTCAGTGACAGGATCTCCGACACCTGCTTCTAAGTTAACACTGGAGCTGAGGTCCAAGTTTTACCCCCAGCGGTTATGGACAAACATAAACCATCTGCATTTTCACTCCAAGGTGACAACAAATCCACCATTTCCACATATGGTCAGGTCAGGTCAGGTATGGGAGCATGCGCCGGAGCAGCGCTTCGCTGCGTCCACCTTCTGCCGGTACCCCCAGGGACCTCCGTCTGGCCATCCCAAGGGCAGATTCCTGGCCCATCCACATGTCATTAACGATGAACATACGGTGAATGATCGAGAACTCTCAACCTTGACCTGAGATGCTTTTATCGATGGATTTTATTTTTTATCATTGCTGGCATATCCATCCCTATCAATGGAGCCAGCCAGCCTGGTGTTGGCTTCACGGTTAAGGTGGCTGGCTTAAGAACTTGGGGGTATTAAGCTCATGGTGTTGTAATAACATCAGGTGGGTTGAGTCAGCCTGTCATTCTTCTGAGATTGGCAAAATGAGTGCCAGCTCACTGGGGGTAGGTAATAAGCCATTCAAGTATCCTTTGGCGGAGTGGCGACCCCATCCAGGATTGTAGTCCTTAGCCTATGAAACTGCCTTGGCAGCCCTATGTGGCTCACGGCATGAAAGGAATGGTTATTATTTATCATCGGAGCCGACTTATTGATGCATTTTGGTTTGTTGATGTACGTCAAAAACCAAAAGCTCCTCGACTTTTCCACAAATCCATGTGCCAAGGGTATCACTTCACACGTGCTTGCTCTCAGTACAATGTTTGTTAAGTCTGACCACATCGCCAGTTTTCATGCCATCCTTCAACAGTACCCAGAGATAACTCGGCCTACCTCCAGTGAAGTGGCGGTCAAACACTAGGCTCCTCACCACATTGACTCGCGTGGCCCTCCATTCATGGCTGGACCACATCGATTAGCTCTGGATCGTTATGCAGTTACCGAAGTGGAGTTTGACCTTATTCTTGAGCTCAGTGTCATTTGACCTTCAAGTGACAACTGGTTCTCACTTTCACAAGTGGGCCAGAGAAAGACATCTGGTGATTGGAGACACTGTGTCGACTACCGCACACTGAACTGGACCACAGTACCAGGATGTGAGTTAGCCTGTACCACACCTGCAGGATTTCACTTCTCGACTTTGGGGAAAGCAAGTCTTCTCCAAGCTTGACTTAGTTATAGCATATCATCAGATTCCAGTCGAGCTGGCTGAGTTTGTGCGCACACCCTTTGGGTTACGTAATGCAGCACAAATTTTCAGCACTTCATCGATGAGCTCAGCAGGGTTTGCCTTTCATTTATGCTTACATTGATGATCTGATCTGCTCAAGTCAGTGCGATTATCAAGAAGCATGAACAGCTTTTGCAGCTCGTATTCAGTTGCTTATCGCAGTATGGCGTCATCATAAATCCAGCCAAATGCCAGTTAGGGGTGTCCTCATTACAGTTTTGGGGGCACTTGATCGACGAGCATGGGAATCCATCACTGGTGGACAAGGTCAAGGTGATTCAGGTATCGCTTGCATCCAACATCAGTGTGCACGCTACGGTAGTTTCTGGGCATGGTGAATTTCTACAGCAGATTTATCCCAAATTGTGCAGACACTCTTCATCCACGAACTAACTTCTTCACACGACATGGGAAGGAGCCAAAAAGACTTTTGGTTTTGGTCTGCTTTTACCGCAGTGAAGTCTTCGCTAGCAGATTCCACAATGCTTGTCCATCCAAAATCAGATGCACCACTATGTATCATGGTGGACACGTCAGATATGGTAGTGGGTGGAGTATTGCTTTGAGAAGTACAACGTCAGCCAGAAATTGTATATTTTTAATAAAAGTTGAGGAACATGGAGGAGTGAGAACACATAATCGATCAGCAAGTAACAGAACACAAGGAACAGGAGAAAGAAAGGGTGTGGGAGGGGGACGAACAAACAACAGGGATGAGGGACAAAAGAGAGGGAGACTTGGAAGCATGAGGGAAGGTTAATGGGGGTACAGAAGATCATGAGTTTTGATGGGGGTGAGCTGAAATGGTGGTGATCACCTGTCTTGAAGATCTGGAGGGAGGAGAGAGACTGAAGAGTGTGGACGTTGGTTCCACAGGTGGGGAAAAAAGAGGAACAAATGTGGATATGAGCAATGATCCTCGATCTAGGTAGTTGCACCAGAAGGGGATTGATAGTGGACTGTGTGCACCCTGAAGAAAACTGGGGGGGGGGGGAGTGGGGAATAACATTGGGGTCCAAGACTACAAATGAGGTGGCAGAAGACAGGGAGACGTCTAACAGGTCAGGTCAAGTTTGGGAGCATGCGCCAGAGTAGCACATCGCTGCGTCAACTTTCTGCCGGTACTCCAGGGGCCTCCGTCTGGCCATCCCCCAGGCAGATGCCAGGCCCATCCCCATCTCCTTGAGATGCTGATCAACCTGCTGCAACCACGAGGAACATGGTCGGCCCATTGGCCTCCTCCACTCACGAGACTCCCTCGCTGAGAGAATCTGGTGAGCAGGATCAGCGTCAGGAAAATGAGCCACATGTCCATACAGCCACAGCTGACACTCACGGACTATGCAGGTAACAAATCTCATTTGAATCTGTCTCAGCAACCTCTCGTTGCACACAAAGTCCGATCAGCGATAGCAAAGGAACCTCCGAAGAGACCTGGTACCAAAGAAATTAAGTCTCCATCTCAGATCCCTGGTCAAAGTCCAAGTCTCACATCCAGAAGCAAGACTGGAAGCACCAAGGTGTTTTCTATTCCTCACATATAGTCGGCCTCCTTGTCCACCCTTAGTGAACATACAGTTTTATGATAGTGCTGAATGTGTTATTTATTGCACTTTTTCATATTGTTGTCCATGTTGATGTAATTTGTTTGCATAATAATCGTTTACGTCGTGTCGATGCGTCGTGGTGCTTTGGGCAGCCATGGGGCCTGGACGGTGTCGCTTTGAAATTGAGCACTTGGAAGAATGTGGTGGAACTTGGAGCTGCCATTTCACCCCCTCCTGCCATTGATAGATCACAGAGCAGGAAGCAAGTGTCAACATTCATATGTCATCCCAGCAGACATTCAGTTGGAGTTCGCTCAAAAAAAAAGAAAAGAAAAAGACAACCTACGTTGGATAAATGGAGCCGATGAATATGTAACCATATAAAGCGCACACTTTATGGCTAAACAATGAGTGCCTGGAAAGCGGAGGCTTGGAGGGAAATGTGCACTGGTTTAAATAAGGAGGTCACTGGCACATTACAGGTCAGTCAGCCTTGAAATATCCTGCACTGGAAGAGCAATTGGACGTTCGAGTGGAAGGGATCCAAGATGGTCTTAACTCGCTGAACTCGACATGCTGGAGATTTAGTGCCCCCTCCTTGGTGAAAACACCTTATATAAATTTAAATAGTGTGTTGTCATTGCATTTATATTCGGCAATCCTTCGCATCCTTGGGTGTATTGCACTGTGCGTAAAATGCACTTCATGAGACTGGCAGCTTAATCCAATTTATAGAGGCATGGCATGTATTTTACAAGTGGTTTGGTGGATTGGGTTAACATGCCACTTTCAAAATGACGTATTGATGTGTGTGTGTGTGTGTGTGTGTGTGTGTGTGTGTGTGTGTGTGTGTGTGTGTGTGTGTGTGTGTGTGTGTGTGTGTGTGTGTTAACAGTGACGCGCTTGTAAATCAGCAAAATCTGCAATTCAAATCGTCTTTTAAACATAATTTTCAGGATTTAAACGAAAGAGTGGCAATGTCAAAATGGTTAACCACACGGTTCCTGAATGCAAATCGGACTCACGGAAATATAGGAATACGAGAAATATCCGTGGATGAAAGGAGATTCGTACCATGAACCTGTTAGTGTCGGTGCGTTCTTGCATCGGCTGTGGATACAACACGCACAAACACTTCAACATGTTTTTAATGGTGTAAAAATGCGAAAATTTTGTCCAATTTTTCTTGCTGCGAGAAACCAAGCAAACAATACACGACATTTTGAACAGTTTGCACAGCTGACACAGCTCCCAATTCGTCCCCACTCCAACATGATGTCGGGGATGGGGTGGGGGTAACAAACATCTCTCCACTCCTCTTCCACCGATCCACGAGCAGGTTTCGGGAGAGTTGATCAGAAAGTTCTCCAAATCTTTCGTTATGCAGAGGCGCACCCCTTTCTCTTAGATATTTTTCCAAATATTTTCGGCTTATTTTAGAAGCTTCGTGAACCATTTTAGAAAACAATCCTTATCTGACTTGCACCTCATACCCCGTTGACCGTTGTTGCTCGGGGGTTCTGTGCAGGTGCACCGAGCATTCTGCGACAGATTACGTCATTTCTAAAGTCACGTATTTGTGATGCATTTCCATCCCTTTTGTGGGTTTCACTCCCATGGTCACTTGGCAGTCATGTTGACACCCAGTTACAAACCTGCCTAATTTTTGGATGGCTCTTAGCAACGGAAAGAATGGTGCTTTTGTGCTCCAATCACACATATGGGCCTCCACCAGGTGTTACCTATTGTTTGATTTATACCTTTTAATTGCATAACCAGCTTTGTTGTGTGTTTGATTTAATACCTTTTACATGTAGACATTCATCCACATGTCTTGATCAATCTGGAGCCTTAACACGTATGTATTACCACAATGAGCAGCCATAAAGAACAAATTGACCATTTCGTTTTTTGCTCCGACCTGTGCTTGCTGGAGGCAAGGCGTGTTGAGAACAGTAACAGGCAATCTGATCGCTGCGAGGCTAACATCCTGATCAACAAACAACACTTTTCAAATATACTGCCAAAACCAAAACACCACAACTTCTATGTTGCTTTTTATTCTGTCTTTAGAGCAACAAACAATTTTGTGCTCTCGCTGGACCGCGTAATGGTTCAACCACAGTGGCTACTATTAGGATGTGAGATATTATTGAATGTTGCCATAAAAGTTTGATCCCCCTCGGGAGGAACTTTAATAAATAAATAAAAATTATTAAAAAAAAAACACAACAAATCTATTCTAAGGGAATAGATAAACGACAGAGGTCAACAGGGTCACAAACTGATGGAGGATCAAACAGGGAGACAAGGATGTATCACCCATGAGTGTCAGTAAGGAAAGGGGGCATCGAAGAGAGTCCGAGTGGGTAAGGAAGAAGGTACGGGGTGACAATGGGCAACACTCTTGAAAGAATGGATGTCGGGCTACGAGACAACATATACAAGTAGTCAGTTGCACGGATTCGACAATAGAGCGATGAATGAATGGAGGTATCACTTCGATTTTAGGAGGGGAACAAGGTTTAGTATTCTTGGAAGAATGTGTACGGCCTGTGCTGTCTACAGGAGGAAAGGATGGGAGAGCTGCGGAGAAATGTAACAGAGTTGACAGATGCAGTTATAGAAAGGGTTTCACTCAGATGCAAACATTTTTTCTTGAGCAAGCCATATTTCAATGTTGGCCTCCAAAGCCAGTCACTGACTTGGCATCCTCCATCATGCAAAAGTCCTTTTTTGGCACGCCCGGACTCCTATCCACATACAAGGCCTTCATCCGCAGCTTGATGGAGTACTGCTCCCCCCTCTGGGCTGGCTTCCCTGCCTCACAGCTTGCTCAGCTTGACACTGGAGAAACGAAGGACCTCAAGATTATTGGAATCTCCCGCGATGAAGCCGACTCTATGGGCCCATCACTTTGCCATGGCATACAGGTTGGTGGTCTCGCTGTCTCCTACTGCCCCCTTCTGGTCTTTCACCCTCTGCTCTTTCCGTGATTTGTCCCCTCCCCTCCCCACCCAAGTTTCTGCAGGTGCACGTGGTCCTCCATCAACCCACTTCTGGAGAAACTCCTAAAATCCAGAATCACAGCACACCTCTACTGATTCATTTGTCTTTTTTCCCCATCTGTGTGGACTTCAATGTCAGTCTTCTCTCCAAGTCTTCAAGACAGCTGTTTACCACCATCTCAGACATCTCTCATCCTCAATCCAAACCCATAATATATTCTACCCTGGTTAACCCCCACAACTTACAAATTTCCAGTTTTTACTTCCTGAGATTTTCCTTCTGTATCCATGTTGCCCACCCCATGCATCCACCCCTACCCCTCATTCCTCTCCATACCCATTGTTTGTCCAAGACTCCATCTATTATGTCCTTCAGCCTCGCTGTTGGTGTCCCCCCCCCCCCATCTCTCTTTTGTTCCTTTTGTTCTGTTGCATCCCGATCCGTTCAGTGTACGAGCTCTTCCATGAGCCTTTACTCTGTTTTAATTTAAAAAAATTTCGAACAAGCTCAGTCCACACCTCTGGAGCCAAAGTTCCAGCACACAATCACATACATCGCAGCCAGGGAGGAAAAGGAAACTATTTAATGCCTGGAAGAAAACAAAGCTGCATTTTGGTTTTTCATCAGACATAAAAAAGTTTTTTGGGTTTTGGTGCTGGCAAGGAAAGCTGGAAGGAAACAAGCAAGTAGCACAATGGCAATGGAAGTGAGGAGTGAGATAGTGCAAAGGAGGAAATACAACTGGAGGTGGTTTTGGAAAAAATCTTTTATTCGGAGTCACATAAATTACTAACTTTCATGATCTACAACTGCCGATTTCAGAAGTCATGATTTCAAATGCTCTTTCTTTTCTCGAAAAACCCCAGGTAACATCATCAGGTGGATTACTGCAGGTAACACCAGCTTTGACCACCGATATGAAGGCAGACCACCAGAAAACACCTTGAGAGAAGAGAATCCGGCCAGGTTGCGATAGTCAGGTGCAAGAGACAGGACTTTATTGGTTTTTTTTTTCATAAGCAAACTTCTATATCAGGTTTGTCCAACCATGCTTCCATGGAATACCATGAAAAAAGCAGCTCCGAGCAATGTTTGCATCACTGTGTGCAATGACAAGCATCACACAAAGATTGGGTATCCTAGGGTCTCAGTATATGTAGAGTAGGGATGTCTGGATGGCCTAGACTCTAGAGATATGTATACACACCTCTAAGCCGTCTTGCTTGGGTTTGAATCCTGACTTAGCTGTAAACTATCACGCTGGTATTTCAGAAGCAGGGTGATTCATCAAGGTGTGTGCCATCCCTCTGATGGATGTCAGACAGGAATCCCATCTGCCAGAATTTGTTGGTGGACATGAAGGTACAATGTTGTCCTTCGCAAAGAGTACGGGAGCTATCATCGGCACCCTGAACAAATTCCTGCCCAAACCAGCAGAGGGCTTTGCATCAGAAGCACAGCCCCACCCTCAGCCGATGATGCTACCCTGCAGCCTTGTGCTGCATGTGGACGAAGAAGAAAATATTGAAACATTTGGTGGGGACAACTCCAGATACAAACTGTTGAAGTCTGATGACGCGGTCGAGGGGATGAAATGGAACAACAGCTATGAACAACAATCTCACAATCTGAAAGAAGCACAGGATGTACTCCGAGAGGATTCCCGCCTACAATTCCTTTAGATGTGCGAGTATCAGCTGTGATCCAGGCAAAGATGGATGTGTGAGTATCAGCTGTGATCCAGGCGAAGATGGATGTGTGAGTATCAGCTGTGATCCAGGCGAAGGTAAATGTGCGAGTATCCCCTATGAGCAAAGCTAAGGTAAATGTGTGAGTATCAGCTGTGATCAAGGCTAAGGTAAATGTGCGAGTATCCCCTATGAGCAAAGCTAAGGTAAATGTGAGTATCAGCTGTGATCAAGGCTAAGGTAAATGTGCGAGTATCCCCTATGAGCAAAGCTAAGGTAAATGTGAGTATCAGCTGTGATCAAGGCTAAGGTAAATGTGCGAGTATCAGCTGTGATCAAGGCTAAGGTAGATGTGTGAATATCAGCTGTGATCAAGGCTAAGGTAAATGTGCGAGTATCCCCTATGAGCAAAGCTAAGGTAAATGTGAGTATCAGCTGTGATCAAGGCTAAGGTAAATGTGCGAGTATCCCCTATGAGCAAAGCTAAGGTAAATGTGAGTATCAGCTGTGATCAAGGCTAAGGTAAATGTGCGAGTATCAGCTGTGATCAAGGCTAAGGTAAATGTGCGAGTATCAGCTGTGATCAAGGCTAAGGTAAATGTGTGAGTATCAGCTGTGATCAAGGCTAAGGTAAATGTGTGAGTATCAGCTGTGATCAAGGCTAAGGTAGATGTGTGAATATCAGCTGTGATCAAGGCTAAGGTAGATGTGTGAATATCAGCTGTGATCAAAGCGAAGATGGATGAGTGAGTATCAGCTGTGATCAAGGCTAAGATGGATGTGCAAATATCAGCTGTGATCAAGGCTAAGATGGATATGTGAATATCAGTTTTGATCAAGGCTAAGGTAGATGTGTGAGTATGAGATGTGAGCAAGGCTAAGGTAAATGTGTGAGTATCAGCTGTGATCAAGGCGAAGGTAGATGTGTGAATATCAGCTGTGATCAAAGCGAAGGTAGATGTGTGAATATCAGCTGTGATCAAGGCGAAGGTAGATGTGTGAATATCAGCTGTGATCAAAGCGAAGGTGGATGTGCGAGTATCAGCTGTGATCAAGGCTAAGGTAAATGTGTGAGTATCAGCTGTGATCAAGGCTAAGGTAAATGTGTGAGTATCAGCTGTGATCAAGGCTAAGGTAGATGTGTGAATATCAGCTGTGATCAAGGCTAAGGTAGATGTGTGAATATCAGCTGTGATCAAAGCGAAGATGGATGAGTGAGTATCAGCTGTGATCAAGGCTAAGATGGATGTGCAAATATCAGCTGTGATCAAGGCTAAGATGGATATGTGAATATCAGTTTTGATCAAGGCTAAGGTAGATGTGTGAGTATGAGATGTGAGCAAGGCTAAGGTAAATGTGTGAGTATCAGTTTTGATCAAGGTTAAGTTAGATGTGTGAGTATGAGTGTGAGCAAGGCTAAGGTAAATGTGTGAGTATCAGCTGTGATCAAGGCGAAGGTAGATGTGCGAGTATCAGATGTGATCTAAGGTAGATATGTGAATATCAGTTTTGATCAAGGCTAAGGGAGATGCGAGTGTCAGCTGTGATCAATATTAAGGTAGATGTGTGAGTATCAGTTTTGATCAAGGTTAAGGTAGATGTGTGAGTATCAGCTATGAACAAAGCTAAGGTGGATGTGTGAATATCACCTACGATGAAGGCAAAGGTGCATGTGTGAGTCTCAGCTGTGATCCAGGCTAAGATGGATGTGCAAATATCACCTATGATCAAGGCTAAGATGAATGTGGAAATATCAGCTGTGATCAAGGCTAAGGAAGATATGTGAATATCAGTTTTGATCAAGGCTAAGGAAAATGTGCTAATATCAGTTTTGATCAAGGTTAAGGTAGATGCGAGTGTCAGCAGTGATCAATATTAAGGTAGATGTGTGAGTATCAGTTTTGATCAAGGTGAAGGTAGATGTGTGAGTATCAGCTGTGATCAAAGTTAAGGTGGATGCGAGAGTATCAGCTGTGATCAGGATTAAGGTAGATGTGTATCAGTTGTGATCAAGGTTAAGGTAGATGCACGAGTATCAGTTGTGATCAAGGTTAAGGTAGATGTGTGAATATCAGCTGTAATCAAAGCGAAGATGGATGTGCGGGTATAAGCTGTGATCAAGGCGAAGGTAGATGTGCAAGTTTCAGATGTGATCAAGGCAAAGGCAGATGGGCGAGTATCAGCTTTGATAAAGGCTAAGTTAGACGTGCGAGTATCAGCTATGATTAAGGCTAAGGAGGGTCCGTAATGGTATTCAACGGCAACACACCAAGGCGTTTTCAACGGAAGTCCTCCTCCCTCTTCTCTTGATGTGTCCACTTCCTCAATGTCTCTTCCTCTCCCCCTCATCTTAGTCTCCTTCTTCCTCAAAGGCTCCTTCTGTTGTTTATCTTTACCCTGCTGTTAGTGTGTCCCCCCCCCCCCGTTTTGCACTATATTGTCCATGTTATGCCTCGACAGCTGAAGGCTGGAGGCATTATGTTTTTGGGTTGTCCATCGATCCGTGCATCCTCATGTGTTTTTTTTTTTAAACAATGATAACTTGTGTACTGAAAGAATTTCAACCAAACTTGGAACAAGTATAGACTGTAATGCATGGATGAACTCATTTCATTCTGGGATCAAGAGATCAAAGGTCAAAAGTCATGTGCACTTTGGAAATCATGTTTCAGACCTTAACTCGAGTTTGAAGCATCTGATGTTGTCCCTCTCAAGTTATCTTTCTCTCCCCCTCTCATGTGACCTTTCATTGAGATGAACCATGACAATGGGTTGACATCTAACATATGTGGAGGCATATCCAGAGTCGCGTTCACGTCAAATTATATTTTCTAGTTATCCCACACATGTGAAGCGAAAACCTGAGTTAAGCAATTGGTTCACTTCTGTCTGTCTGTCCTTCTGTCTACAATTTCAGTTGATGAGCGAGGAACAACTTAATTTAAATTGAATGTTATATTTTGAACATAAATTGGAAAACTAACCTGTAGTTTAACAGTACTTTGTCCCTTAATTAGTACTAATCACATGCATGCAGAGAGGAGTGGGATGATTTATTTGCTCTGTCTGCCTATCTGGCAGTCAAACAAAATGGCAAATCATTTCAAACAGGAATCTTATTGTTTTTAAGGACGCCATAAAGGACACAAACAACAGGCACCTTGCATTGATGTAACGTGCTAAATAAGGTGGTGTAAAAGACACTGCATCAATGGCATAAAACTTCCAGAATTTTTTGTGTTATACAACCCTTAAAATCATTATTTTATTTAAATTGAATTATAGACCTGAACACTGCATGGGGTAAGGTGTTCTATGAACTCTCTAGTTCCCATTTGTTCTGGTCCATGCATTCCACGAGCCACAAATTTGTTTACAAAAAGTTGCGTCCCATGACCTGTATATGCTAATAATGCACAGGTTCGATGTAATTTTATTGCTACCCATTGGTAAAAGCAATGGCTTATGATTGACAATGAAATTATGTTCAAGGATTTCCCCAAATGTTCATCATTGGAATTTATAGACTGAATTCAAGATTTGGAAGAACCGAATCTCAGTGACGTAACTACTTCATGTGCGCAAACAGGGTGTAAAACTGATTCCATGCTCTGAATATTGTATATTTCGAATGCAGGAAGATGTACTATTGTTGTGGTGCCGGGTTCGGTAGTGAGGACGAACGCCAGAAGGAGCAGTTGGGCCGTCTCCCACCGAACACCAGAATTGAAAGGTCGTCACTCCGGATAACTCTGGAGTCGACGGGCCACTTAAAGGACCGTGGTCGCCAATATTTTGATGGCGTGAGGTAGGTTCCAGTTGTCGATTCCAATTTACCTAAGTACTCACGCCATCTAACTACCGGGGAAACCACACCATCGGCCGACTCTGTCCGAACCGAGTCGCATGTACCGACTCGGGTCCGGCGTACCGAGCGGGAGTTACCAGAGCCGCGCCGGTCCCAATGATAACTTACGGCACACGGCCTCCCTAATTCTCAGTACGCACCGTGCTGGGTCAATGGTAGAAACGACAGACAACGAGCTGGTACATTGAACAATTGGGGGATAATTTATAATGGGGCAGGGGAGCAAAGAGAGCAGAGTTATCACGACTATGAGAAATGCAATTTACAATGTACAAGGCACTTAAACAGTTTCTACTTACAGGACGGCACCACACACACACACACACACACACACACACACACACACACACACACACACACACACACACACACACACACACACACACACACACACACACACACACACACACACACACACACACACACACACACACACACACACACACACACACACACACACACACACACACACGAAGTGGACCCCGTCGGGTCTGTATTTTGGCCTTTCAGCTCGGAGGGAAGGCGAGCTGAGGGCGAGAGCCTACTCTTGCACCTGTCTGCCTCATGCGGTCTGGTCGAGCTTATCCGGTGGCGGGACTCAAACCCACTGCCACAACGCAGCACCAAGCACCAGGGACGAGGGAAGGAGCGACGGATGCCAGCCAGCACGAAGGCGGGAGATGATGAGGCGACCGGTGATCAAGCCTGAAAAAGCTTCCCCTGATCCGGCGACACCAGGCGAGCAGACCCAGACCGCCAGATAGAACACGCCGATCACACTGCCTCTCTTGAGGTGGGAGGGATTTCTTTCCTCGCCACTCGCCTCCTGATTGGACGGTTGCATCACGCGATTCGCCGGCCGTCCCTCATTGGACAGGCCCACTTTAGGCGGGGCGGGGCAACTCCCACCTTTCTGGGGCGGAGTCAGAGCTGAGGCGATTGTAGCTCCGCCTACCTCGTCACCTAAGGCCACGTGCGTAATGGCGACGGTGCCACTGTTGTTGTTGTTGTAGTTGATGTATAAATTCTAACTACAAAATAACTCGCAGCGCACACACGAAATTCCCATGAGACAGAAGGAAGGATTCTAACTATAAACACATACTTATCAAAACAACTAAGCTTAGGGACTGCTGTCTGTTTGCGTGCAAATGGCTTCCAGATTCGTAACACTATTTGGGAATTGTCCGACATGCGTGAAACTCGGCATGCACACAACTCCAGTAAAAAGTAGACAAACTTCGACACTTACACCCATTTGCACTACAAGCCGCGTGCTGAAGGTCCTCTAGGCATGATTGAGGATAGTTTATATCCTGTCAAAAATAGTATAAAAAGCCTGTCAATATGACGGGTTGCAGTTATTTTTATTAAACTGGAAGATATGATGTTTCGGAGCAAGAAGCGTTATTTTAAAACACTACACGTACAAATGTGATCCGATTTTCTTTATCTTTTGATACGTTTCGTTTTGACGGTACAGCCTCATAAGCGTGCCAAATTCTGAAGCCTCGGCCTTGTATCAGATGTGCTTATATCTTTATTTATTAGACATCCTATGGACGTAAATGAACACTCATTGTACTCTGCATGCGTTACACATTATGTGCAGCAAATTTCACCTCCCTGTATTTGTTACTTTTTTTTTTTAACAAACACTTCTGTACACTGCCATTGGGGCCTGGTTGCAAGTCACCGTCTACACTTCCAATAGAAGAGACGTAATTACTCTTTTATGGAAAATGTTTTTTGAGGTTTTTTATCCTCAAAAATAGACGGTAGTGAACACGCAGTCGTGTTAAAAGATTGGCCTTTAATACCCTACCCAAATCGTCCATATGTGGGGGGACAGACAAATACATACACTGCGTTTTATAATACTAGTGCATGCCCGTAGGTGCGTGCCCGTACATACGTGGCCATACGTGCAAAAAAAAAAAAAATTCAAACCGCGTTCCAGAAACAACAACCACACAGGATGTTCCTTCGCTCTCACGTTCTCGCAACAACCACACTTCCACACACAGAGTTAATTAAAATCCAAATTAAAATCAAGTTTACCTCCCTGTCTTTGCTTGCCATGGCATTCGCTGCCAGGTAACGGGTACGGCCCATGACGTCATCGTCGGCCAGCCGCGCACCGGCCTACGCAGCCATGTGTCATGTCATTGGTTGGTAAATAAATGGCCACAGCAACGTAACATGTCATTGGTTGGTAAATAAATGTCCATAACTTGGGATGCACTTGTCCGATTAATATCAAACCTTGAAAAGGTACACCCCCAGGTCCCCAGCAATATAGCTGGCAAGTTTCAATTAGATCGGACCAGTGGTTGTCGAGAAACAGCGGTAAGGCACACACACACACACACACAAACACACACACACACACACACACACACACACACACACACACACACACAGACACACACACACACACACACACACACACACACACACACACACACACACACACACACACACACACACACTGCTGAAATTATAGATAGATTAGGTCCATTTAATATGTCATTTTAGTCTACCACCTCGTTAAAGGTCCCAATTATTAAAGGCCCTGATTGGACTTCGTCCGAAACTGGGCCTTCTGGATTCGGTCTCGATTTTCGTGTCTGTGTGTGCGTGCGTGCGTGCGTGCATCCGCAACCATATCTCGGACATGTCTGGACCGATTTTATTCGTACTTGGCAAAAAGACAACACATGACAGTGTACATAAACATGCCAATTTTTTTTAGACATCAAATCCAAGATGGCTAACTGGCGGCCATGTTATTGTAAAAAAAAAAAAAAAACCTGATGTTAAACACGTCTTCAAAAATTTCTCAGACATACATTTGACGATGTTGTTCAAACTTGGCACACAGATAATGAATGATGGCTTACAAATGCTCTTCATTTTTTTTTTTTAGAGATAAGATCCAAGATGGACGACTGGTGGCCATTTTGTTACTTAAATGTGTCCCCGACCATTTCTCAGACATGCATTGTCCGATTTGGTTCAAACTTGGTAAAAGCACAGAAGATGATAGCGTACATGTTTCCTTCACTTTATTTTGTGATCTGGTCAAAGATGGCCGACTGGTAGACTGGCATCCATTTTAGTTGTACATAAGTATGGACTTGCCCTTTAAGTCCGTACAACAAAATTACTACAACAACGGGGGCTGACATTTTATGTATTTTTTACTTCTTCCCACTATATTGTGGGGGCAGGCAGGAGAACCTTTTTGATTGAAGTCTTTCACGAACCAGCTGGCTCGACTGAAGGTGATTGAGGCAGGAGTTTGTCATTTGTTCAGAGTACCGGTGATAACTCGCCAACTCTTAGTGAAAGACACCGTTGGATCCTTCACGTCGACCGACGTTCATTGCAGGCAGATGGGTCTTCCAACTCAACGTCCTTCCGATGGACGACATTGATGCATTGCCCTGCATACGAAACACCAGGATGGCAGTTTATAGGAAGGCTAAGTTTCAAATTCGAACCCAGGCGAGAACCCAGCTTAGAGGTGAGCATGCATTCCCCTAAGCTCTCCTGCCAGTGGCCATTACCTCCTCTTTAATCTGTGAATGAAATTGGAAATGTAAATATGATTTTAATCACAAAAACAAATTTTTATATATATATATATATATATATATATATATATATATATATATATAATTAGTGGGATGCAAAACATAAACTGTTCAGCCTGGCGTGGGTGCTGTTCTAGTTTAATGTTATTTTCATCATAAGCTTTGAAGGAAAAGAGAGAGAGTAATGTACTTCAAATTTGGCACTCATCATTTTTAAAGTATTATATTTCAAATGTCCTGAAATAAAAGAAACAAGATCCATGACTTCACATTTATCATTAATATTTCCATTTGATGACGTCATGCGATTTTCAAATAATGTTGAATTTTTAGCTCACCTGGAACGTCCAGTATTTCTGGGGAGCTTATGGGATGGTTTTCAAATAGTGTGGCTCTCTCTATACATGCTGGTCATTCAGGATATGCTACCCACTTCCCTACATGCATTCCCCAAATTTGATTAAAGAGTTCAAAAGTTATGAAAAAAAACTTTAAAAAAATGTATTTATTTAAGTTGATAATTAGTATGCAAATTAGATGTGTGACCTCACAAAAATTAATCGTGTGATAAAATAGGAAAAAAAAGGGGGCAATACTCCTGGGTGCTTACAGGGTAGAATATTAAAAATGATGAGGAAGTCAATGTGGGACAGAATCAGCAAAATGTACCTATGAACCAATGTTCTAGCAAATACCTCTTTTGGGGGGCAACCACCCCCCTGTAAATCCCTCAATTTTTTTTAAATACCGTGAACAAACTTTGGTACATCAAAGGTGATGAACGTTGTGGTCAAGTTTCATCGAAATTGTGTGTGTGTAGTTTCGGAGAAGAAAGCAAATACATATTTTGGGGGGGCTACCCCCTTACACCCCCCCAGACCCCGATTTATTTTCAATGTCGTGAACAAACTGTGGTACACACAGGGTGATGAAGGTTGTAGTCAAGTGACATTGGAATTATGTGGGTCGTTTCTAAGAAGAAAGCAAATACCTATTTAGGGAGGCAACCCCCTCAACACCCCCCCGCCCCACAATAAACTCCCTCCATAGACCCCCTCACGCCCTTTGGGCCCGATTTTTTTGAATGCCATGAACAAACTTTGGTACATACCTGGTGATGAAAGTTGTTGTAAAGTTTCATTGAAATCGTATGTGAAGTTTCAGAGAAGTTGCAAGTATTTGTGGACGGACGGACGGACACGAGCCATCCCGTAAGCTCCCCAGAACTTCGTTTCAGGTGAGCTCATAAAGTTTTGAAAGCAAAAGAACATTTTTCTTACTTTAATGGAATTATATTTCTCTCCTACATATTAATGTATTAAGTATATTGCAACCTTAAGGAGTTCCTAACATAAGAACACATCGAAAACTTAAGCAATCAATTTTTGTTTGACGAAGCTGACAATAATGAAACCACATTTCAATCAAAGAAAACGCCAAGAACTTTTTGTTCCCAGC
This sequence comes from Eptatretus burgeri, assembly GCF_056783735.1. NCBI lineage: Eukaryota > Metazoa > Chordata > Myxini > Myxiniformes > Myxinidae > Eptatretus > Eptatretus burgeri. Next base: position 141,865,312 of record NC_140961.1, read on the forward strand.
AAAATTGCAACTGCTTCATCTGTAACTCCAACCATGACTCTTTGGAAAGCCATCAACCTCTTTTGTCATACTTGGATCATTTTCACCTGTACATGGTGAGCCAGCAACAGGTGTGGATCCTGAAATGTCACCGCTCTGTGCCGATAGGTCCATAGGATTGACATCGGATTGATCTTGCGGTCGCAACTGCTGTTGTAGTCGCAACAGTTCCTGCCGTATTCTCTTGAGCTTGTCCCAAAGGTGCCCATGTTGAAGCCATGGCGAGACCTCGGTTTTCCTGGTAAAGTCAGAGGCAAGGTAAGAAGGGAAGGATGCGTCATCCAACTGCAGCTGCTGCAACGTTTCTCTCTCGGTAGCTGTGAAGACCTGTGTGCTCATGGAGTTGTTGCTGAAATCAAGTGGAGCATTCTCATAAGGGTCTGCTGTAGACCAACAAACTTCTGGTGATGAACGTCCTTTCTTGCTTTGCTTTTCCCAAGGACTTGGCCAAACACCAGTTATTTTTGAGTTGCTCTCTCCAAGGCTAACAGGGATAGAGCACATGACAAAACTTTTAATATCGGTCTCAAAGCATCAATAATTATTTAAAATTCAACATTGTACGAGGGTGAGTCAATAAATTTCGCCACTTTTCATTCAGGTGACACACACCTGAGGATATGCCTACCTGTCTCCATCCAGCAATTGAAGTTGGCACTCCTGAATTGTGTGCTAGTTTTGTGATAAACTGTGATTGTGATTGGCAACTATGACTTCTGTGAGCAAGTTAGAAAGGTGTACAAGTGAGAAACAATGAGTTGTTGTATCCATTTTCTGTGCGTGGAAGGTGGGAGTCTAATTGAAATTTAGAGGTATGAGTGTAGCATATAGGGGATCATAGCTGGACCGAATAAATGTGTACAGGTAAAGCATAGAGGAGGCAGAAAAGGTGTGCGTGATAAGCAACATCTTGAGAGACCATAGGAAGCCGCGTCTGCACGTAGCATTCCCCATTTGGACTAACCTATCCGTAGTGATCCATACATGATGTTAGATTCCATTTCCTAATGAAATTGGCATCAGCCACAGTACCATGTATGCGATTGTCCACAACCAACTCAACATTTGAAGGTTATCATACAGATGACGGTTGCCCAAAATCCCCTCAAATGCCCATTAGGCCAAGCATTTTGAAACCATTACAACCTTACTCAACTTCCATCATGAAGGTGATGACTTCCTGTCTCATACCGTGACTGTGGCTGAGACATGGGTGTTCCGATATGAACCAAAATCGAACAGACAAAACATGGAGTGTAAGCATCCAACATGTCATCTGAAGAAGTTTAAGGTCCAGCAGTCTGTTGAGATAATCATTTTCTGACAGTGTTCTAGGACCAGATCAGTCACCTTTTGATTTAATCCCAACAACAGACAGTGATCAGTGCAACATACTGAAACAAGCTCCACCAAATGTAAAATGAGACGCAGATGTTCTCGCAAGTCTGCTGTCATGGGTGCGCTTCTGTAGCAGGGAATGCCAGACCTCACACCGCTTGCATGATAGGAGACACCGTCACCATACCTAACCGGGAAGTCATCCCACACCTGCCGTACAGACCTGACCGTGCCTCATCCCACAAAGGAGTCCCTATGTGGTACGTGGCAAGTAGTTTACCCAATACTGGTATGTCAAGATGGCTGTTTGAGGGTGGCTAGTGTGGGGGAAAAATTTATATTAATGTATTTTAAATTGTAACAAATGGAGTTTCAGAAATGTAACTTTTATGCTGCAAATTGAATTGGCTGTCATTTCTGGCCAAAAGACTTTTGCCCTAAATGATAAGAAATGTGTTGTTCTGGAGCAGAGTGACCGAGCTGATAAATGAACCTTTGCT
>NC_140961.1:141872188-141936828 GCF_056783735.1 Eptatretus burgeri
ACGCGGTATGTAGTGCGGTTTCTTCGGTTTCCGTTCTTTGGTGTGGCACACTAGTGCCAACCCTTTGCTGGCATGTATGTCCACACCACCCTCTTGCATGACCTGAAAACTTGCTGAGATTTTCATTGCCGCCATTGCCATCAGCGACTTTCTCGCACTGTAAGACAGAACACATTTTTACGAACGTTGTTACAACGGCTTTGTATTTTCAAATTTCACTTTGCTCGTCTTTCCGAAAGGCACCTTTTATCGATATGTATTCCTTCCTGTAAATCGTTACTTTTGTGTTCCTGTAAACATCAGATATATGAATTATGCATTTTTAAGGAGAGTTCTCCATCCCCTCGCAATTTGAACCCACAGGGTTTGTCCGTGCTCTATCCTCTATTGCTGAGTGTCAAGCGACGAAGCAGCATGTCCCATTTTTTATGGCCTTAGTATGCCTCCACCAGTCTGAATTAAAAATACTGACCTCACAGACACAGAGCAGACATCCCAACTATAATGCTACCGAGTGTGGTTACGGATAGCATGGGCTCTTGGCTTCATTCTTGAGGGAATATTCATGAGGAGTTCTTTTTATTTTAATACAAAGGCAAGAAAGAGAGGATGGAGATGTGGAGGGATGGGGACAAAATGAGGAACAAAGGACAAAATAGAGGGAAACTTGGAGAATTTTTAATTGATGGTTTACCATTGAGAGGTACGTCTCAAAAAGTTTTGGATGGATTCGGAAGAAACTTGTTGGAAGAGTTGGTGACAGTTGGAGTTGGTGTTGGAAGAGTTGGAAGAGGGACAAGAACAAGCTGATTCGAATTTGGTTCAGGTATGGATTCATATCCGACCTATCAGTGGGATACAATTCGTAAAAACTGTTCAGCCTGGCGTAGGTACGTGCTCTTGCGAGTACCGTTCTAGTTTTTATTGTGCTCTAAGGCACATCGAAGAGCGTGAACGTTGATTATATGTGGGACAACAACGTTCCTATACTTCTCATATGCATTAGCAGAACAGCGTGTGGGATTTGAACACGGGATCCGAAAATCATGGGTCATGTGCTCTGATCAAAGTGTGAACCTGAATCATCCACATGATTGAAGCACAGGACTCACTAGCGGACCTCGAGAACACCCTCGCTGTCCTCTATCACTAAACCCACAGATGAGCAGACTCGTGGCTCATATTAAATGATCAACATTTTTTTCAATATTTCCTCAATTCAACGATTGTTTCCCATCATGCGTGTTAAACGAAAAGCGGGACGAAGCAATTAGTTCACTTTGTCTGTCTGTCCGGCAGTCAAAGATTATAATCATTCCAAATAGGAAACTTACTGTTTTTAAGGACGTCATAAAGAACACAAACAACAAGCACGAATAACGGTTGAACCGTGTTAAATAATGTGGTGGAAAAGATGCCGCATCAACGGCGGTAAATTTCCCAAAAACTTTTTCCTACGGCCTTTAAAATACTAATTTTATTTCAATTGAATTAGACAATTGAACATTGGGGAACACAAATCAACTTTTTTGCCATTTTCAAAACCCTTCTGTTTTGCAGCACTTTGACAAAATATTACGGCATTTTACGTCATCACGACCAAACAAATTTTCCGCTTGCAGACCATGCCCATGTCGTTGTTTCTCAAGACTGCGTGGGGTAAGGTGTTCTATGAACTCTCCAGTTTCTGATGTGATTGCATTTTGTCGTACCAAAATCACTGTGACCATAGACGGAGAATGTCTTCTTTGGAATTGCTTCGAGAAGAACGATGAAAATCTGCAATCACCTTGAGCACAGAGCACTGACTGAATCAAACCAATGTGGGAAGACTTGCAATTCTTCCTGATTCCCACAATCAACTAAAAAATCCACCAATGAAGCTTCACTTTCTTAGAATGAGGAATGTTGCATCGTTTCACCAAGTGTAGGTCGATTTCAGGTTTAAGGTGTTCGTGAAAGTGACTCCCATTGAACAAACAGTTGTGAAAACATCGTTCCTTAATATCTCAATCATCATCATCATCATCATCATCATCATCATCATCATCATCATCCATCCATTAATTGGGACTATACTCGATGCAGAGTGTTGGTGTTGCCGAAGCAGTCTCCTGGGCTATTGGGCACAATCCTGGACAGGTCACCACTCCGACGCAGGATACCAGCAAGCTGGCACTCGTTTTGCCATCCTCAGAAGGATGACAGGCTGAGTCAACCCCACCTGGTATTAATTAAATGACTGAGTAGGATTTGAACTCAGGACCCTAGGATCCCAAGCCTGCCACCCGAACCATTATGCTATCATCATCATCATCATCATCATCATCATCATCATCATCATCATCATCATCATTCCCAAGCCTGCCACCCCGACCATTAGACCAAGACCAGGCATCATCATCATCATCATCATCATCATCATCATCATCATCATCATCATTCCCAAGCCTGCCACCCCGACCATTAGACCAAGACCAGGCATCATCATCATCATCATCATCATTCCCAAGCCTGCCACCCGAACCATTATGCTATCATCATCATCATCATCATCATCATCATCATCATCATCATCATCATCATCATCATCATCATCATTCCCAAGCCTGCCACCCCGACCATTAGACCAAGACCAGGCATCATCATCATCATCATCATCATCATCATCATCATCATCATCATCATTCCCAAGCCTGCCACCCCGACCATTAGACCAAGACCAGGCATCATCATCATCATCATCATCATTCCCAAGCCTGCCACCAGAACCATTATGCTATCATCATCATCATCATCATCATCATCATCATCATTCCCAAGCCTGCCACCCCGACCATTAGACCAAGACCAGGCATCATCATCATCATCATCATCATCATCATTCCCAAGCCTGCCACCCCGACCATTAGACCAAGACCAGGCATCATCATCATCATCATCATCATCATCATTCCCAAGCCTGCCACCCCGACCATTAGACCAAGACCAGGCATCATCATCATCATCATCATCATCATCATCATCATCATCATCATCATCATCATCATCATCATTCCCAAGCCTGCCACCCCGACCATTAGACCAAGACCAGGCATCATCATCATCATCATTATCATCATCATCATCATCAACATCAACATCATTCCCAAGCCTGCCACCCCGACCATTAGACCAACACCAGGCATCATCATCATCATCATCATCATCATCATCATCATCATCATCATCATCATCATTCCCAAGCCTGCCACCCCGACCATTAGACCAAGACCAGGCATCATCATCATCATCATCATCATCATCATCATCATCATTCCCAAGCCTGCCACGCCGACCATTTGACCAACACCAGGCATCATCATCATCATCATCATCATTCCCAAGCCTGCCACCCCAACTATTAGACCAACACCAGGCATCATCATCATCATCATCATCATCATCATCATTCCCAAGCCTGCCACGCCGACCATTCGACCAACACCAGGCATCATCATCATCATCATCATCATCATCATCATTCCCAAGCCTGCCACCCCAACCATTAGACCAAAACCAGGCATCATCATCATCATCATCATCATCATCATCATCATCATCATCATCATTCCCAAGCCTGCCACGCCGACTATTCGACCAACACCAGGCATCATCATCATCATCATCATCATCATCATCATCATCATCATCATCATCATCATCATCATTCCCAAGCCTGCCACCCCGACCATTAGACCAACACCAGGCATCATCATCATCATCATTCCCAAACCTGCCACCCCAACCATTAGACCAACACCAGGCATCATCATCATCATCATCATCATCATCATCATCATCATCATCATCATCATCATCATCATCATTCCCAAGCCTGCCACCCCGACCATTAGACCAACACCAGGCATCATCATCATCATCATCATCATCATCATCATCATCATCATCATCATCATCATCATCATCATCATCATCATCATCGTGCTATACCTTTGATAGAGACTTGGTGTTGCAGGGGCAGTTTCTTGAGTTATACTGGGTGGTTTGTCATTGCCTTCCCAGCAGTCAGAGTAGGAAGTTTTAATTTGTTCAGGGTGATGGTGATATCTCGTGCCGTGTCCATGCCGTTTATGTGTTGTGTCTGTGCTGTGTCATGTCATGTCATGTTGTGCTGTGTTATGTTGTGTCGTACCGTGTCATGCCGTGTCGGTGTCGTGTCTATGCCGTTTATGTGTTGTGTCTGTGTTGTTCTGTGTCATGTCGTGTCATGTTGTGCTGTGTCATGTTGTGCTATGTCATGTTGTGTCATGCCGTGTTGTGCCGTTTTGTGATGTGTCATGCCGTGTCTGTGTTTTGCTGTGTCATGTTGTGCCATGTCATGTTGTGTCATGTTGTGCCATGTCATGTTGTGTCATGCCATGTTGTGCCCTTTTGTGCTGTCATGACGTGTCTGTGTTGTGCTGTGTCATGTGCTATGCCATGTTGTGCCATGTCATGTTGTGTCATGCCGTGTTGTGTCGTTTTGTGCTGTCATGACATGTCTGTGTTGTGTTGTGTCATGTCGTGCCATGTCATGCCATGTCTGCGTTGTGCTGCGTCATGTTGTGTCATGTGTCATGCCATGTTGTGCCATGTCATGTTGTGTCATGCCGTGTTGTGCCGTTTTGTGCTGTGCCATGCCATGTCTGTATTGTGCTGTCATGTTGTGCCATACCGTGGCATGCTGCGTCATGTCGTGTCTGTGTTGTGCTGTGTCATGCTGTGCCGTTTTGTGCCATGTCGTGCCGTTTCGTGCCATGTCCTGCCGTGTCATACTGTGTCTGTGTTGTGCTGTGTCATGTCGTGTCCATGCCACATCTGTTTTGTGCTGCGTCCTGTTGTGTCATGTCGTGTCGTGTCGTGCCGCGTCCATGACATGTCTCTGTTGTGTCTGTGTTGTGCTGTCATGTCGTGCCATGTTATGTTGTGCTATATCCTGCCGTGGCCATGCCATGTCTGTGTTGTGTCATGCTGTGTCTATGCCGTGTCTGTGTTGTGTCTGTGTCATGTCCATGTCTTGTGTCCATGCCATGCCATGTCTGTGTTGTGTCATGCTGTGTATATGCCGTGTCTGTGTTGTGTCTGTGTCATGTCCATGTCTTGTGTTCATGTTGTGCTGTGTCATGTTGTGTAATGCTGTGCCATGGCGTGTCGTGCTGTGTCATGCTGTGTCCATGTCATATCTGTGTTGTGCTGTGTCATGTTGTGCCCTGTCGTGCCATGTCGTGCCGTGTCTGTGTTGTGTCCACGCCATGCCGTGCCGTAATATGTTGTGCTGTGTCCTGCCGTGGTCGTGCTGTGTCTGTGTCATGTCATGCGGTGTCTGTGCCATGTCATGTTGTGTCCATGCCGTGTCTGTGTCGTGTCCATGTATTATCTGTGTTGTGCTGTGTCATGCCATGCCATAATATGTTGTGCTGTGTCCTGCTGTGGTCGTGCTGTGTCTGTGTCGTGTCCTGCAGTGTCTGTGCCATGTCATGTTGTGTCCATGCCATGTCTGTGTTGTGTCCGTATCATGTCCATGTCTTGCTGTGTCTATGTCGTGCTATGTCCATGTCATGCCACATCCATGCCATGTCCTTGTCATGTCATGTTGTGCCGTGTCCTGCTGTGGTCATGCCATGTCATGTTGTGTCCATGCCGTGTCTGTGTTGTGTCTGTGTCGTGTCCATGTATTATCTGTGTTGTGCTGTGTCATGCCATGCCATAATATGTTGTGCTGTGTCCTGCCGTGGTCGTGCTGTGTCTGTGTCGTGTCCTGCAGTGTCTGTGCCATGTCATGTTGTGTCCATGCCATGTCTGTGTTGTGTCCATGTCATGTCCATGTCTTGCTGTGCCCATGTTGTGCCATGTCCTTGTCGTGTCATGTTGTGCCATGTCCTGCCATGGTCGTGCCGTGTCTGTGTTGTGTCCGTGTCATGTCCATGTTTTGCCGTGTCCATGTTGTGCCATGTCCTTGTCGTGTCATGTTGTGCCGTGTCCTGCCATGGTCGTGCCGTGTATGTGTCATGTCCATGTTTTGCCGTGTCCATGTTGTGCCATGTCCTTGTCGTGTCATGTTGTGCCGTGTCCTGCCATGGTCGTGCCGTGTCTGTGTCGTGTCATGCTGTGTCTGTGCCATGTCATGTTGTGTCCATGCCATGTCTGTGTTGTGTCCATGTCATGTCCATGTCTTGCTGTGCCCATGTTGTGCCATGTCCTTGTCGTGTCATGTTGTGCCATGTCCTGCCATGGTCGTGCCGTGTCTGTGTTGTGTCCGTGTCATGTCCATGTTTTGCCGTGTCCATGTTGTGCCATGTCCTTGTCGTGTCATGTTGTGCCGTGTCCTGCCATGGTCGTGCCGTGTCTGTGTCATGTCCATGTTTTGCCGTGTCCATGTTGTGCCATGTCCTTGTCGTGTCATGTTGTGCCGTGTCCTGCCATGTTCGTGCCGTGTCTGTGTCATGTCCATGTTTTGCCGTGTCCATGTTGTGCCATGTCCTTGTCGTGTCATGTTGTGCCGTGTCCTGCCATGGTCGTGCCGTGTCTGTGTCGTGTCATGCCGTGTCTGTGTTGTGTCTGTGTCATGTCCATGTTTTGCTGTGTCCATGTTGTGCCATGTCCGTGTCGTGCCACGTCCATGCCATGTCCTTGTCGTGTCATATTGTGCCGTGTCCTGCTGTGGTCGTGCCGTGTCTGTGCCGTGTTTCTGCTCGAGTAAATAGTATATTTTAGTATAACTGATCGGTTTAGTATAACTATTGCTTTTATAATCAGTTTCACTGATTTATCAATTGATACAAAATCCATGAACCGTCAATTTAACGGAAAAACAAAACCTACCAATCTGTAGTGAACACGTGACCGTCCTTTTCACCTTCACTCACACCTGTATTGTCGCCATCTTTGTTTGAATTTCTCGCACAAGGCTCCAAACGATTCGGCTCCACAATTCCCCCAAAAGCGTTTCAATCACTAATTTTGTCTCCAATAGTTCCTTCAAAATCCCACTGATCAGTTTGACCATATCGAGAACCTTCAGAGTTGCTGACGACGGTGGAATCAGTATCGGAATCCAAGCTCGACGTGCACCGTTTCTCTCATGGAAACCGCCATTCGGATCAATATGGCTTCAAGGTGTGACGTCACAAACGAAATCGAAAATCCACACTTTAGGGCTTTCAAAAAATTTCAAACATTTTTTTCCCTTTAAATTAGACCTTGATTAATGATTTTTCAATGATTTTCAAATAAAATTTTTTTTTTCATTTGGGTTTCCCTTTTAATGTCCTTCTAATCGATGGTGCACACATTGAGCCGGCAGATTGTAGCTCGCAGCAGTAAATCATCACAGCTCTACGCGTTTCCAGGTTTCTATGCTGTTTTAAACGTCTCAAACCACGTCGAATGAAGGGGACAACTGATATGACATCTCTGTAACATGTGGATTACAGTGGCAGATACAAGCTCAGTTAGTTCAACCATGAAAAATCAGGGCAAATTCAACAACCTGGTGTGGTACAGGTATATTCACAAGGTAACCTCCTGCGTCTTCATCCATAAAGTGATCTTCAGGTTTCGTTCGTCTCACTCTCACCCATCAGGTTTTGTCTTGATGTCACAGAAGGTCCTTACCGGCGTCTTGGGGCAGGGGAATGCCAAGGCTTAAAGTAAGCTTATTGAAAATTTGTATTTTTGCCAATCCAAGTAAGATCATTCTTAGAAGATGGTGAGTAATGTCCAATAGCACATTAATTTATGTTTTCAAGCTTGCAAATTGTGGAATATTTATACAAACCAGGAACAAAATATAACATGTAATATCATAATATTTAAACGGCATTGATAGAATGGCTTCGAGGTACGCACACTCGCCTTGCCACTCAGCTGTCTTGCCATGCAATGCCGGATGCACGAGAACATGTCGGGCCCAATACATTTTTTGAAATATCATGCAATACATCATTCTGGCCCAATCTCTCAATGGTGAAGATTCATTTAAAATATATATCTCGTATCCAGATCTGGATTCGGATCTTCACCAAAATCGAATCTATCCTTCCTTGTCACGCGCACAATCTGTCCACCAAGTTTTGTCTGAAACCGTGCGTAAAACTTTGAGATATCTGTTCACAAGCAAACAAACAGATGAAAAATCACTCGTAGAGTGACAACTTGGCCAAACGGAATGGCACTCCGTAGAGAACATAGCTCCTCCAGGCTGAATAGTTTACATCTTGTATGCCACTGATAGGTCGGTTCTTATTCCGGACCTTAACCACAATCGAATTGGCTTGTTCTCGTCACCTAACCAACTTTTCCAGCTCGTTTTGCCACAAGTTGTCCACAACTTTTAGAGATAACATGCGATAGATGGTGAAGAATCACGTGAAAAAAAACTCGAATCCGTATCCGGATTCAGATCTTCACCAAGATCGAAGCACTTAATTCTTTTCACACACCCAACCTGTCCACCAAGTTTCATCCGAATCCGTCCTCAATCTTTTGAGATACCGTGCTATATATAGTTTTTAGTCCCATCTCTCAATAGTGAAGAATCACTTTAGAATTAAATAATTATTATATCCAGATCCGGATTCGGATTTTCACCAAAATTTAGCATTGCCGTCCTTGGCCGGTCACCTACACACACACACACACACACACACACACACACACACACACACACACACACACACACACACACACACACACACACACACACACACACACACAAAATTCAAAATGATTGCTTGAAAACTGTGGCCAAAAATCGAGTGACAACAAACAAACAAACAGACAGACAAACGCTACAGACCAACATACTTGGCAAAAAAAATTTTTCCCGCCAAGTAACAAACAGACAGGGATGACAACATACATAACCTCCTTCGACATTCGGTGACGGAGGTAATAAAGGAAGAAGGTTGCTCATCTCTTTCTATATTTTATTGAACAAAGCATGAAATATCAAATGTTTCCCAAATTAATTGAATTTGAACAAAATGGTTGTTTCATGTCCTCCAAGTATGCTGCATCGGAGTGGCGACCAGGCCACGATTGTATCCCTCGGCCAGGGGTCTCCAACCTTTTTGGGCGGAGAGCCACAGAACCAAAGTGGTGAGGGGCGGAGGGCCGCATCCCAAAAAAGGATGCTAAATTCCGAAAAAAAAATATAATTAATATGCGGAAACTTCAACAAAAATTAGTGCTGAATATATTTTTCTTGCCAACGAATACGATAAATAAATAATCGTGTTAAAAACACGTGTCTAATATGAATCAAAATTATTATAAAAATTACAGAACACTTTGATCATTGACCCTGACAAATTGGCAGTATCGCGGGCCGCATTGTAATGTAAACTTAATACGGCACCGCGGGCCGCATAAATCCGTCGAAGGGGCCGCATGTGGCCCGTGGGCCGCAGGTTGGAGACCCCTGCCCTAGGCAATAAAACTTCCATGGCAGCATGATGCGGCTGACGGAGTACGAAGGATCATCCATCCATCCTCCAAATATAAAATAATACGATTTATTAATTGTACAAGATATTTCATTTGTTCGCATGAGATGAAGCGACCCATTGTCTGACAAGATGAACATTTTCATGTATTTGTATGAAAATAACTTTCAATCATTTTCTACATTCTTCCGCTTCATCTCTAACCAGTCCTAATTATTCCCAGCTTGTCGTGTGGTCTGCCATAAGGAACGGTTCAGGTCCTAGTCTTTCTGCAACCGGCTGGTCAGCCATGAGGTTCGACTAAATGTGGCTTGGGGAGGAATTTGTAATTTGTTAAGTGCACCGCTGATACTTCACCGACTCTTTACAAACCACCCTGGGATCTTAATAACGCGCACCAGTAACCAGTGCCGGCGAACGGCTCCTACAGGTGAAAGTCCTTACGCGGGACGGTACAAGCATTGATGGCTCTCCCTTCGTATGAAATTCCAGGGTGAGAGTTTTAAGCTCGGTCGAGATTCGAACCCAAGCTGGACAGCTCAACAACGAGTGCGCACACCTCGAAACCCAGGCTGGACAGCTCAACAACGAGTGCGCACACCTCGAAACCCAGGCTGGACAGCTCAACAACGAGTGCGCACACCTCGAAACCCACCCTGCAAGCCACTAAAATCACTTCCCAACAAACAAAGCAGATTATCCTGCGTTGGGAAGAAATGTCAAACGACTAATGCGTTGCTGCAAGTCTCGTCACATCTTATGCTCTCATCAGGAATTCTTGAACAAGCCAAAATGAATGTAGAAGAGCCAATAGCTTGGATCTGAGACAGACGTAGTTTTTTGTAGATGCAGTTACAACATTTCTCTTTTCTTACAATTTATAGGAACAAGAAAATTTGTTGCCACAGTGAGCAAGACAGAGTATTATTTACTCACCTAGCAGGTAAGTTCACCTGGGTGTTCCATGCTCAGCGGTGTCGCGACCGTGCGGACTCCATGCGGCGCGGAGCCTGCAATGAAAGCAGACACATGTTACAAACATATTTATTGTCTGCAGCAGTGGCCCCGGAGGCATAGGATTCCACTTAACATTAACCCCCCCACACACACACGGAATGCACTATCGTGTGATATTTCCACACCCACAAAGACTGAGCTTCTTGCGTCCTCACTTCATCAATTCACTTTCTCTCCTCCCAGCTTTGTCTCCAAATCAGACACCTTTACATCCTCATGAGCCATGACAGGCATGGACATAGAAAGTGCTTTCTGCGGGTTTTATAGTGGCATTTTTTGATGACAACTTTGCAGATCAACACTTGCTGCAACTGAAAAAGGAAGCCTGGATAATTTCCTCTGCCACCAAAGGTGCGCAGAGGTTATGTTTTCATCCATGTTTGTTTGTGAACACGATATCTCAAGAAGTTATCGACCAATTCGGACGAAACTTGGTGGACAGGTTGGGAGTGTGACAAGGACGAATCGATTCGATTTTGGTGAAGATGCGGATCTGGATACGAGAAGTAATTTTTTTTTTATAAGTGATTCTTCAGCATTGAGAGATAGGGCCAAAAAGAAGAAATTTTTCACGATATTTGAAATAAATTTTTCAAATAAAAATAAATAAAGCACGATATCTCAAACAGTTATGGACATATTATTACAAAACTTGGTGGACGAGTTTGGTAGGTGACGAGAACAAGTCGATTCGGTTTTCGTTAAGGTCCGGATGCAGATCCTGCCTCTGAGTGGGAGACAAATTGTACTCGAACTCTTCCGCAATGTTTCGTCTGGATATCTGGATCTGGATCTGCGATATCTGGATCTTCACCAAAATTTAATCAATTCGTCCTAGTTGCACACAGAATCTTCCCGCCAAGTTTTGTCAGAATCCATCTATAATTTTTTTGAGATATCCTACTGACAGATAAACAGACAGACAAACAGAGGTGGAAACATAACCTCCATCCACCTTCGGTAGCGGAGGTAAAGATGTGCCTGGCGGAGGTATGCACTCCACCGAGTGCTGTTCTTGTGCACTCTGCTTTCATGTTATCCTGTTCTACAGCTTGGTGAGCACTGGGAGAGTTACATTCACCACTTCTGCAAACAAGAAGGTGCAGAAACAATTAAAGAAAGGAAACAAAGGGAGAAAGACAAACAACGAACACATGCCACACAGACTGTTTGTAGTTGCAGAGCCGGACATCCCGGCGCCAGGTCCTCGCCCAACATTGGAGTTTCGTGGCTCACACACCTTGGATGGCTGGGGCTCCTCTTGGCTGCGGTTCCATATATAGCGCTCCAGCCAAGGGTTACCACTTGGAATATGTGTTCCATATAAATATCTACGTTTCCCAAACCTAGACCTGAAGGGCACTCATTGAAAATGCAATTTTAGTGAAAATGAAATTCGGTTGTTCTGAGTTATTAGTCATGCGAGTAACTCAGAACAACCACAATATTGTAAGAACATGAGAGTGCATGATATGGGGGGGCTGTTTTTTTTGTTTTTTTTTACAGAAGATAAAAACAACTCTGTATTCAAAATTGCAGCCTGTAAACTGTAACAATAATAAACATAATTTACCCGATTTTATCTAAAATATTTGGCTAATTCTGGAAGGAGAGAGAGAGAGAAGAGACAAGAGACAAGAGACAAGAGACGTGCACACTCTCCTTTGAGCCGTCCAGCCTGGATTTACAGATGTCCGCTACAAACTGAGTGCCGTCCATTGGATGGATGATAAGCCAGAATACTCGTCTGCCATCACTGGAGGCGTTGGTGGACGATAAAGATCCCGTATGCCTTTTGGGGGAGAGTAGGCAAGCATCCTGAACAAATCAAAACTTCCTGCTCTGACTGCTGGGAACACAACGGCAAACCACCCGGCATAACTTGCTTCGGCAACACCAACGCTCCGCCAAAGGTCCAGCACATTGTTGATGGTGACGATGATTGAGATATTAAGGAAATATGGTTTTCAAAACTGTTTGTTCAATGACTAATGGGACATCACTTTGGCTCACACTTCAAACCTCAAATCAACCTCCCTTTGGTGAAACTGTGCAACATTCCTCCTTCAAAGAAAGTGTGGATTCAGTGCTGGATTTTTCAGTTGATTGCGGAAATCAGGAAGATTTACAAGTCTTCCCACACTGGCTTGATTATTGCAGGGATGGAAGATTTTCAACGTTCTTCTCAAAACAATATTCCAACCAGACATTCCTGGATTGCTGTCTCATTGATTTTGGTAGTAGTTCAATCACAACTGATGTGACTCCTTGGGTGGGTTTAATGTTTGCGTCACTTGTTGTTCTACTTTCTGCTGGAATACTAAGAATATTCCATCGATATATTGAGTCTGTGTGAGCTTTCTCACTCTTTGGCTTGATTTCTTAATTTGCTGATCAACAGGTGATGCTATCAGTTTAATATGAAATTCCAATGAAATGCTTAAAGCATCAAAACTTTGAAAGAAAGCTGCTTCTGGGAAAATTGTTATGAGAAAATCCACAACTATCTGTCTCTGTCTCTGTCTGTCTGTCTGTCTGTCTGTCTGTCTCTCTCTCTCGCTCGATCTCGCTCTCTGTCTGTCTGTCTGTCTGTCTCTCTCTCTCTCGCTCTCTGTCTCTCTCTCTCGCTCGATCTCGCTCTCTGTCTGTCTGTCTGTCTGTCTCTCTCTCTCTCGCTCTCTGTCTCTCTCTCTGTCTCTCTCTCGCTCTCTGTCTGTCTGTCTGTCTGTCTCTCTCGCTCACTCTCGCTCTCTGTCTGTCTGTCTGTCTGTCTCTCTCTATCTCTCTCTGTGTCTCTCTCTGTCTCTCTGTCTCCCTGTCTCTCTCTGTATGTCTGTCTGTCTGTCTCTCTCTCTCTCTCGCTCTCTCTCTCTCCCTCGTTCTTCTCTCTCTGTCTGTCTGTCTGTCTGTCTCTCTCTCGTCTCTGTCTCTCTCTGTCTCTCTCTCTCTCTCTCGCTCTCTGTCTCTGTCTCCCTGTCTCTCTCTGTCTGTCTCTGTCTCTCTCTGTCTGTCTGTCTTTCTCGCTCTCTCTACCTCTCTGTCTCTCTGTCTCTCTCTCTCCCTCTCTCTCTGTCTGTCTCGCTCTCTCTGTCTTTCTCTGTCTCTCTCTCTTGCTCTCACTGTCTCTCTCTGTCTCTCTCTCTGTCTGTCCGTCTGCCTCTCTCTCTGTCTGTCTCTCCTTGTCTGTCTCTGTCTCACCTCCTGACACAACTCAGGTTGTGCATCCAATGAAGGGAGGGGTTCTGTGATGAAAGGGTGAAAACTTCAATGGTGATCGGTTTCTAATTGATGATCCGGATTGTCTTTGAAGCAGGCAGTCAATATTAATCAGATATATATATATATATATATCTATATCTATCTCTATCTCTATCTCTATCTCTATCTCTATCTCTATCTCTATCTCTATCTCTATCTCTATCTCTATCTCTCTCTCTCTCTCTCTCTATCTCTATCTCTATCTCTATCTCTATCTCTATCTCTATCTCTCTCTCTCATCCCAGATCAGATCAGATCATGAACCATGCTCTCTTCAAAGCATCAGTGCTGCCGAAGCAGTTTATACGGCTCAAGTTACAAACCTGGATGGGTCGTCATTCCGACACAAGAAGTCAGGGAAGGGATTTTGAATTTGTTCATGGTGCCGGCAATAAGAGCTTGCCTACTCTTAAAGAAGGACATCGTGGGATCTTTAACATCCACCAACTCATGCCGACAGATGGGACAACCACTACAATGTCCATCCAAGGAATGGCATCCACATTCATGAACCACGCTGCCTGTGAAACTACAGGATGACATCTTATAGCTGGGTCAGGATTCAAACCTCGGCTAGATAGCATCGAGACGAGAGTACAAACCTCTTGGCCACCCTGCCAACCCTCTCTTATATCAACAACACAATACATGTGATTATGACTCAAAGAACATAAAAATTTGAGGCAAGTATTTCAGACAATACGAAACAGATCAATAAAAAAAAACACTTTTCCTCACATTTTCTCTTTCTTCTTCTGTCTTATAACTACATAATACGCACATTCTCAGTCCAAGCTCTGCTGCTGACCCAGCCGAGGTGGTGAAGCACCACCATTGGATGATCAACCAGGAGGTTCAAATAAAACACCAAAGTCTAAAGTCTGAACAACCCGATCGTGATTGGGTGACCCAACTTGTTACGTCATAACTCACATTCCCAGTTATATTTGGTCAAGGGGATTTTGGGTTGTGCTTCCTTTTCAAACATAGTGTTTAAGTGCCAAGGTGCACCACAATGTGTGTGGGCTACTGAAATCCCAGGTGGACCAGATCTTACAGGTCATGCAGCTCTCCCTCTCTAAACATGTCACTAATGAGCCACCTTAAAGTTGTCGACCATCAATCCGATTGTGACAGAACAATACTCCTGAGACTAGTTCAGGCATTATAATTCAAATCCTTAATATTGTTACCTCCAGCTGACACACGATTTCCTGGGTACCAGTGCTGTGTCGACACCACCATTCCTACAGCTCTCTTCCTTTATATTTCAAGTTATATTGTTCCTTTCCAAAGGAAGAATGGTTGCCTTCATGACCATGTTGCTTGTCAATTTTTACAGGAGAACCTCACCTCCTTGGTTTGCTTTTGTGTGCTATGAACGACATTAATTTTTATGCTTATGAGTGATTATCTGGAAACTCCGGCATCACGTCTTTAGATACACTTTGGTTTGTTCTTTTCAAAACGAATTCATTGAACGCGTCACTTCGCTGACCATAGTTGAACAACATAACTTGTACATCCATCCACCAGGATCATACTCTGTGCAGAGTAGTTGGTGCTGCCTACGCAGTCTCCTTGGCTATTGTGCACAATCCTGGATTGGTCGCCACTCCGACACAGGATACCAGCAAGCTGGCACTCATTTTTGCTGACCTCAGAAGGATGCCAGGCAGTCAACCCCACCTGGTATTAATTCAACAGCTGAATGGGATTTGAACTCAGACTCCTGGGATACCAAAGGGATACCAAACCCACCACCCTAACCATCAAGCCCACGCCAGTCATAACTTGTACTGTATATGTTTCAGTGAAGCAATCGTTTATCGACGGTCAATATTTGCAATTTTTTTTTTATTCCAGAAACATTTTGTTCACTGCGAACAACCCAGCGTTCATTTTAATCATTCGTCAAAAAAACAATTTTATGAAGTCGTTTTATGTACCCTGGGACCAGATGTTAAACCATCTTGTTTTTCAAATTGCAAACTGCAATTCTCATCGAGTCATCAATAATCCCCCGCCTTGAAGGCCTAGCCTAGCGCGAGATGCAGCGCCATCTTGATACACCGCCATGTCAATAAATCCGTGGGTTTGGACGCTGAGCGTCTGGAATTCAGCCCGCCACCTCCAGACATCAGATAGTCAGACATATGGGCTATTGTGTTCAACTACAGTCAACGAAGCGATGGGACGGGTTGAGTGCTTGATGTGGAGGCCTAGCTTGGTGCTAGACATAATGCCGTAACGACGTCCCAGTGAAAAGAGTGTGACAGACAGACGGACAGAGAAATCCAACTACTTTAATGTACCGTATCGACTACTTTTGTGCATCCGGATGTTGAGCTCCTCCTTGGAACAATACATTTTGTCCTGTTGTTACATTTGTATGCCTGGTGTTGGCTTAATGGTTCGGGTGGTGAGGACGGTGGGCTTGGGATCCTTGGATCCTGAGTTCAAATCCCACTCAGCTGTTGTAATTAATACCAGGTGGGGTTGACTCTGCCTGTCATCCTTCCGAGGTCGGCAAAATGAGTGCCGGCTTGCTAGTACCCTGTGTCAGAGTGGCGACCCGTCCAAGATTGTGCCAAATACCCATCAGACTGCTTAGGCAGCACCAACTACTCTGCACAGAGTATGGTCCGAATGGATGGATGAATGTTACATTTGTTTCATACTGAATATTCATACTTAAAATCCCCACTGCAACACGAGGGAGATAACATCTCAATAATGGCATGTTGCAGCCGGAGTGAAGCCGTCATGTCAGGGTGGTCATTTTTATTCCTCCCTGGTGCAGTTGATAATGAACTCACAAACCAAAGCTTGTATTGGAAAAACTTTTAAACAGCTTAACAAAACAATTCCTCACAACGATTCAATTACATGCACAAAGCGTTTCTGGAAACTATTGCTACTGCAACAGCAAAATTAATTGTTCAAAGATAATTGGGTAAATTTAAAAAGCAAATAAATTATCACTTTATTTAAAAAAAAAAGGAAACAAAACCAATACAAAAGAAGTGTAACAAAGTATAGATGGCAGTAAAACTTTTTTTTTTCTTCTAATTTCTATTTTTTATATATACATGTCGAGGTTCATGGAAGAGATGAGTCAAAATTTTGGGAATGATTAAATAAATTATAAAAACAAAAAAAACCTTCAGGTACAGATGGGGTTTCCCTCACCATCATGGGTGGAAAGTTGTTGTTGTTGTTGTTCGTCTTTCGGCTGCTCCTGTTAAGGGTCGCCACAGCGGATCATCCGTTATGATCCGCATACTGATTTGGCACAGGTTTTACGCCGGATGCCCTTCCTGACGCAACCCTGGTCGCCTCTTATGACACAGGGATAAGGATTGGGTTTCGCCATGATTCCGGGCTGCCCTACACCCTCTCATAGCGTGGCCCAGTGCAGAGCTCCCATCCTCAAGCGATCCTCAAACCCAAGCCTCCGGGTAGCCGGATTACAGGTGCACGCCACTACACATGGGTGGAAAGTTGTGATGTAAAAATTTACCAGCCAGGGCCATAGAGAGGACAAAGAGACATGAATAGGTGAGCATCTGACCTCTCGACCTGAACTGAACCTGTGAGTTTACAATAGAAGAGGCCACGACCTCCATAATTTCAAAAAATAATCTTGTCTCTTTCCTTTATTAAGTTGTTCTCCATGTAGTTTCTTAACCTCAACGTCTAAAGCAGATTCAGTAGAAATACGGGATTATGTTTTTAACAATTTTTTAACAATAAAAAAGAAGTTAATCTTATTTTTTGGATTTAACAATGCGGTTTGTTTATTCAGCTGGAAGCAAAGCTTAGAGTTGTGGGCACTTAGCTTTGAGCTATCTAGCATGGTGGCATCCTGGTGTTTCGCTTAGAGGATGAGGTCGCGAAGTGTGCCTCTTAAGGCCATTGAGATGGAGGACCCATCTGACGGGCCCGGTCGTCGATGGACGTTAATGATGCAACTTTGTTTCACAAAAAGTAGGTGACTTATCGGTAGTACCCTGAACTTTTTTTTTTTACCTTCATTCAGACATCAGGCCTGAGTAACGGGTTCGTGAAAGACTCGAGTCAGAGCAATTACGGTTACCCTCTGGCCGAACACACCAAACGATGGGAATAAATGTGGCTATTAACGAAGAAGCATGTGGGCTGTTAGTCAATTTGAAAGTCGAACAGGATTTGTGTATTGCATCACTGAATTTGGAAGCCAACTATTTAAGGACTAAAGGTCAACTCAAGGTCAAACTTCTAAAATCATCAGTTTTTGTCTGAAAAAAATCATTAATTTTCATCTGATTGACTTCAACGTTAAAGAGCAATTGCATATTGCATCACTGAATTGGGAAAGCAACTATTTTTGAGATCAAAAGGTCAAAGATCATCTCAAGGGCAAACATCTAAAAGAATCAATTTTCAACTGAAAAATCATCAATTTTCATCCTATTAACTTGAAAGTTGAACAGGATTTGCATCGTCCATCACTGAATTGGGAAAGCAACTATTTTTGAGGTCAAAAGGTCAAAGTTCAATCCAAGGTCAAACTTCTAAAATCATCAAATTTCATCTGAAAAATTGTCAATTTTTGTCTGATCGACCTGAAAATTAAGTTGCAATTGCACAGTGCATCGCTGAATTTGGATACCAACTATTTTTGAGGTAAAAAGGTCAAAGGTCATACTTCTAAAATCATGAATTTCAATCTGAAAAATAATAAATTTACATCTGATTGACCTGAGATTTGATTATGATTGTAAATTTTAATCTTAATTAAATGGACCATTTGATATATCCATGGCAAACTTCGGAGAGGGGGGGGGGTGGATTTTTTTATTTTCCTGCTCCGCATGACGTCTTTTTCTTGTTTTATGGCAATCGCCTACCGGTCACAATTTTAAACCGATCTTCAACAAACATTACCACCTGGTAGAGTTCGTCATAAGCAAGAAGCGTATTGTTTTTGACGTCAAAAGGTCAACATAGGCCAAAGGTCAACAACTTCGTCAGATTTCTAAAATCCTCAATTTTCATATGATTGACTTGAAATTTGAAAATAATTTACAAATCAGATCACTGAATTCAACCACGAATTGGTTTTGAGGTCAACATTAGCCAAAAGGTCAACATAGGCCGAATTTCTGAAATCCTCAAATTTCACTCTATTGACTTGAAATTTGAACAGGATATGCATATCAGGTCAGTGACTTCAACCACTGATTACTTTTGAGGTCAACATAGGCTAAAATATCAACATAGGCCAAAGGCCAACAACTTAGGAACTAAAACCCTCAATTTTCATGCGATTGACTTGAAATTTGAAGACAATTTGCATATCAGGTCACTGGATTCAATGAACAAGTATTTTGGGGGTCAACATAGATCAAAATGTCGACATCGGCCAGATTTCTAAAATTGTCAATTTTCATCCAATTGACTTGAAATTTGAAGAGGACGTTAGTGAATATTTGGTCATTGAATTCACCCACCAATTATTATTAAGGTCAAATTTATTTTATGGATTTCGCAAGTATCATGCTACGCATGACATCTTTCTTGTTTGTTTGTCTGTCTGCAAATAATGAATGCACTGACATTGGCCACACAAACCACCTGGTGTTGGCTAGTATTACATGTCATCTTTTTTACAGTACTGTATTACATGCATGTACGTCTATAAAGTATGTACAATTTGAATGAGAGTACGTCTATAAAGTATGTACAATTAGAATGTGAGTGCATCTATAAAGTACGTACTATTGGAACGTGAGTACATCTATAAAGTACGTTCTATTTGAACGTGAGTACGTCTTTCGAGAACTATGATCGGAACATGAGTACATCTATAAAATAGACTATGGAACGTGAATCTATACAATAAGTCCGAATAGGTGTGTTTGATGGATGAACATAACCTTATGTCATCAATGGTCAATGCATCATCTACATACCACACAAACACATCAGCACACAAAATACAGCCCACAAAAGTCCTGATGAGTGTCTGTAATCTCTGATTGCTGTTTATAGTTATCTCCGCCATCAAAGGTGGATGGAGGTTATGTTTTCACCCTTTATGTTTGTCTATCTGTGAGCAGGATATCTCCAAAAGGTATCGACAGATTCGGACGAAATTTGGTGGACAGGTTGGGTGTGTGAGGAGAACGAATAGATTCAATTTTGGTGAAGATCCGGATGCGGATCAGGCCAATCAGTGGGATACAAGACGTAAAGTTTTCAGCCTGGCGGAACTTTGCGCTCTACCTATCGCCCTTCCAGTTTGGAATGTAATTGGAAAGTCAATCGTCTGACCTGATAGTGAAGAGGTATCCCACTTATCTCAGAGCAGTCTAATCTGACTTTGATTCCTGATGTGGCTACAAGCTGTCCAATTGGTACTTTACAGGCAGGGTGTTGTATCACACACAAAGTGTGCTGTCCCTCCAATAGCCGTTAAGATGTTCAAAACTGTATTTTGTCAAGAATGAGTAATCATCCACATTTCTCTATACTTGGCTCATAGAGGAGCTAAACGACAAAGGGCAGCAGGTTTACAAACAATAGCAGGGGGTTTGGGTGGTGGTCGCACATCATAAGGAAAGGAGGAATAACAAAATCGAGTAACAATGCGGAGTAGCAGAATGAGAAAGAATCAGTGCAGTTAGAGATCGTGGATGTGCATAAGGTCGTGAGAGGCAGTCAAATAGGTTTTTTTTTTTTTTAACTTTCGTACTTTACAAGTGCATTTTATCAAAATTTTTGAGTCTATTTTTCGATGACGTCACAACTTTCAATTGTTTTTTTGAGTTGTTATTGTTGCTGCATCATGCACATTTCGCTGCACTGCCAAAAAGAAGCACAACGTTGTGAGTGTAATTAGACAGTAAGTTAAATTACATCTTTAATCTGAACCGGACACTTCTCAGCTCGAACAACTGATGTGCTCGGGATGTTTGGCAATCACGGTTTCAGCAAGAGGGAAAGGCATCAGCGTTATTTCCCCCGGGATCGTGTGCTGCTTTGTCTGTCAGGTGTCAGGTGTGTTCTCCCACCTTGGTTCAGGAATCGAGCCAAGCGTTTCCCTCCCATTACATGAAATATACGACACAACGACATGGCAATCTTTAAACTAAGTTCATGCACAAAAAAGAAAAAGACAAGCCGGTAGGCGACGTGGGTGGTCGCTATATAATTGCATACTAGTCATACAGTTTTTGACGGATCGGGTTGAAATTTTTTGACAAAGAGGGTGATTATAGTGCGCATAAAATCCTGGTAGCCGATTTTTGATTTTCGAAAAAAAAAAGTAAATTTTTTCGGATATTTTCAAAAATTTCAAAGTCCCGTTGCTAGGCAAGGGTGGCGTCCATAGCAACGGTGCTCAAGATCATACAACTAGATCCTGGTGTGAACCTACCAGTCAAGTTTCATCAAAATTGGTTGACTCCTCTGGCCTCCAGAGCTGGTCCATTACAAACATACAGACAGACGGAAAACCTGAGAATAACGGTAGTCTAGCGACCACCCCAAAAAGAGTGCTTATCATTTCGGGGAAAGGGCTGGCAGGATGGCCGACGGTTACAGGTATGCACACTCGCTTCCGAGCTATCTATGCTGGGTTAGAATCCCGACCCAGTGATAAACTACCATCCAGTGTTTCACAGGTAGGTTGGTTCATCAATGTGTGTGCCGTCCCTCTGATGGATGCTAAGCTGGGCATCCCGTCTATCGACGTTAATTGGTGGATGTTAAAGATCCCACGGTGTCCTTCACGAAGAGTAGGAAAGCCATCTCTGGCACCTTGATTTTTTATTTATTTATTTTATTACAAATTCCTGCTAAAACTGCATGCCGCAAGTCGTCTGATCTTATTGGATATCTCTTTGCACCAGGTAACACTGCTTGCAATCGCAGGGTGTGGTTATTTTCTGGGAAGTAGCTCCAACACGACAAACAAATTCACCCAGCAGGGTTGATCACACGTCATAGGTGAACGGCATTTTCGGCTATGAAGGGACATCATCCTATTCTTTCATATGTAGCACAAGCCTGTGGGGTAGCATCATTGGCTGAAGACGCAGCTGTGCCTTCCTGTAGGTTATGGCAGGAATTAGTAATTTGTTCAGGGTGCCAGTGATAGCTCTCCTACTCTTCGCAAAGGACACCGTGAGATCTTTAACTTCCAACAACTAATGCTGGAAGACGGGACCCCCAGTTTAACGTCTATCCGAGGTGATTGCACAAACGTGTGAAACACTGCGATGACATTTCATAGCTGGGTCCAGTGGGTCATATTGCACGAGAGGTGAGATCGTGAGGGTGAGGGTGATGGTAGGCACTATGCTGTGTTCTAATTGGTAGAAATTGCGGTGCTGGGAGAATTTGACCACCATGTCCAATGGAACCACTGATGCTGAAACAGAAACTGTCATACCTTGGGACACATCATGCATGCATAACAGGAAAAGCCTGGAGAATTCAATCAATCAATGTTGGCTAAAGATGAATGATAATGATCTCAGACTCAAGATAAAGGGCTACATGAACTACGTCGACATCCTTCTTGGTTTATTGTTGTCATTTTGCACGAATTTGTCGATGAACTTCTCGAATGCACTGCGATGATCTTTCATGGATTCCCGTCCGTATGTCCGGTCCTTCGATTGGTAGGCCCATAAGTTAATTTTCATGATCAGACAGAAGTCGACTTCTTGCAGAACACAGAATGATATTCAATGAAGAAAAAGAACACTCAACTGTAGCTGTTGTGACTGGAAGTGGGGGAAAAATGAATCCCTACCTCTCTCATTCCAGAAGGCAGAGTCGTCCGGTTGCCCGGTCGAAAACCTTGCACTTCGGTGTGACGTACGTTTTTTGACGATTTCTGCGTCATTTCACCCGATATTTTCGAAATCCCGGTGATGCAACCCTGACACCCTTGGGAAATTTTAGATATTCAAGATGGCCGCCAAGATGGCCGTTATTTCATGGAAATATACAGAATTGTGATAGCTTCGCTATTAAACCACATAAAAATGTGCTTTTAAAGTCTAAATATATGTTCAAGTGGCCAAGGAATATAATAGGATAATTAAATATTCTCGGAACAGTTTATGTATCGTCACAGTCTTCACAGGCAATGACCTTCGTCAGTTCAGGGGGTCCAACAGTCCCACTCCCCCTTACTCGAGACTGGATATCAGCAGAAATCTCCCAACCGTAATCACTCAGACGGTAAATGAATATATCACATCACAACAGCAGATGAATTTGTGAAGCTGTTGATGTCATCATTTTTTTGGGATTGGAATTGACTTGCTTCCGACTTGAGATGCTCCGCCAAATGTTCAGCAACGTTGTCTTCATCCTCGTCTGCTACATCGGTATTTATGTGGCAAGGAACAGAGTGCCGAAAGCAAAGCAAACTTACACAGCCCTAGATTTGCATAACAAGCAGATCATTGCCAAAGTGAGAACTCAATTTTGTCACCAACTGTCGACGTGAAAGAGTCGGCATGTCGTCAGTGTCCTCCGATCCCCCCAGGTTAATTCGGTGAAGTTCAACGGCATTCTAAACACGAGTGTGCTGTTCATACATTGACTCGAGAGATGGATCCTCATTCGGTACGGACTGTGAGGCAGCAACTGAATGAGCTGCTTTGGCACTGCGCTCACTGAAGAAAGCTTTATGCCACTCCTTTTGATATTGTGCATCCGCCGCGTGAAGAAACCCTGATATGAACATCGTCAGCCAACTCGTATCACGTTGCTGTAGAATACGGTCCTTGACAGAAGGCTGACCCGGTCGATCGGCAGTGGTACAATGGTATACCACTCACCATCTTTGAGGATGTTTTGGTAATTGAAGCAAACATAATTGGCCACAGAAGATGATGTCATCATGATGATGATGATGATGCAGTGTTCGATGATGATGATGATGATGCTGCAGATGATGATGCAGATGATGATGCAGATGATGATGCAGATGCAGATGTTGATGATGATGCAGATGATGATGCTGATGATGATGATGATGATGATGATTGTTACAAAAGTTTTCTGCAAAGCTTTTATCAATATCAATAATGTACTTGGATGTGAAGCGATGTCCAAAACTATCATGACAATAAGTAGGAGATGGTAAGACAAAGCATTAAGAATGTTCTTCGCATGCACGGTGATGGTTATGTTACCTTCCGTGTATCATTTATGCGCTTGCAATTTTATAATAAAAAAACTATGTTTGCAATAAATTGTTTTCATGGAACCATGTAAAGTTCCATTTAAACAATTTATGAGAAACATTCCATCAAAATCCATGTTTAATCTAATAAACCAATCGAGCTTCTGGGTTGAAATCCAGGTGAAGTTAGTAGGACTAATCATTTGCATTCTAAGCTACTGGAACATGAGCTCGACACAGGAGAATCCACATATCTCTATCATAATCCCAACTTGCACACTGAAAACTTGGCTCACTGTCACACGATCCCTATGAAATTGCTGTGGCACTTAGCGGACATGCCGACAATGTTTGGGAAGTCTTGGCGTTCCATAGTACCACTTGCATTTTGCACAATGCGTATTTTTGTCATTCCCTGTGTACGGTCTGTCGTCTGCTACCAGCTATGTTGTACTGCTATCCCGTGCATGTGCACGGGTATTGCTAGTTACCATTGGATTGTTGGTATAAACCCAGTTGGCTCATTAATTACATTCAGAGAGAGGGCATTTTGCCAGCTCGACGTTTCCTGGTCGATTTGAGATTCCAGTCCACACATTGTGGTCGACTATGAATGCCCTGAGGACAACTTGGGATGGGCACGAAAATTCTACCTGTGAAAATGCAGCAGCACCCACAATTATTCGAATAGAAGAAAAAAAAAACTTAAATAAAAAAATTAACAATAATTCTTTTTTTCCATGTCAGAACTACTTCCACTGACTTAGTAAAGCAATCAAAGTCAGGTCACGTATGGGAACATGTGCCGGAGCAGGGTCTCCGTCAGGCCATCTTCCAGGCAGATTCCTGGCCCATCCCCATCTCCTTGAGATGCTGATCAACCTACTGCAACCACGAGGCAAGTGGTCAGCCCATTGGCCTCCTCCACTCATGAGACTCCCTCGCTGAGAGAATCTGGTGAGCAGGATCATCGCCAGGAAAATGAGCCACATGTCCATACAGCCACAGCTTATGCTCATTGACTATGCAGGTAACAAATCTCATTTGAGTCTGTCTCAGCAACCGCTTGCTGGACACAAAGTCTGACCAGCAATAGCCAAGGATTCTCTGAAGAGACCTGGTACCAAAGGAATTAAGTGAGCTCCCTGGTCAGAATCCAAGTCTCACATCCTCACCACAAACAGGTACAGACAGGACAGCAGCATCCAAGATGTCATTGAAAGCCTGGGTCTTAGTTTTGAGCGAGGAAACCCATAATCACAGTGGCTCCATCTCCTCATTCAGCACCTTAAGGGCCCCCAAAAGGATATCCAGAGTCTCCATAAAGATGACTGCATTGTCTGCGAAATTCAGGTCAGAGATCTTGACATTCCCAAATGATGCACCGCAGCTTGATCTCTCTGACGTCCTCCCCAGAATCCAGTCTACACAAGTGCTGAAAAGTGTGGGGGCCAGTACACACCCCTGACAAACTCCAGTAGCAACTGGAAATAAGTCAGAGATGGTACCACTACATCTCACAGCACTTTCAGTACCAGAGTAGAGTTCAAACATCAGATTGATCAGTTTTGGTGGCACCCCACGAAGTCTAAGAATCCTACAGAGGGCATCCTGATTCACTGAATCGAATTCTTTGCCCAGATCAACATCGGCTGCAAGCAGCCCCTGCCGAAACTCTCATCTGGGTTCGGTGCGGACCCAAACGGCAAGAATATGGTCAATCATTGACCTCTTTGGTGTAAAGTCTGACTGTTTTGGGTGCTGGTGCTAAAGCAGATGGTGCTTAACCCGATCAATAATTATACAAGCAAAGATCTTGCCCGACACTGAGAGCAGCATCACCCATCGGTAATTGTTGCAGTCTTGGCGATCATACTTCACTTTCCAGTGAGGGACAACAAGGCCCCTCTTCCAGTCAATTGGGATGATGCCTGTGTTCCAGGCATAGCAGAGAACTGTGTGCAATGACAGCAGTACAGCATTTCCACCACTCTTGAAAAGTTCAGCATGGATGCCACAGGTCCCAGGAGCTTTACCCCATTTAAACCGGTTCACCGTAGCCTGTGTATCCACAAATGAATGTGGATTACAGTTGATTGGAGGGTCAGCAATAGGGATAGTAACACTCCCAACATCCAAGTCAACAGCAGGTGGATCAGCCTGGGACAACTGCTCAAAGGAACTGGCCCAGCGGGCCTTCACTTCGGATTCCTCAGTCAAGAGCCCACCACCCTCTGCTCTAACTGCAGTACACTGAGGGACGGGCTTGGAGGAACTCATTGAGCTAATTCTCCTGTAAGCAGAATGAGAATCACTTGATCACAGGTGATGCTCTACCCCCTCACAGATTCCTTGCATATAAGCATCCTTGTCCACTCAGCGCACGTACAGTTTTACGCCACAACTCCGTGAACAACTCAGCTCTGCCATTAAGCCTGGCCCCATGACACTGGCAATGGTATCCAGTGTCCCTTGAGAGAGAAAATTATTCTTCACACTTCAGTGGGTTCCAAGACACCCACCCAAAGGCACAGCCTCAGGTTAACCCAAGGAGACCGCCATCTGATGGATGGCACCCCAGCACCACCCTGACACATACTACCGCAATCTTACCTGGGAAGATTACCCCATTGTTTTCCTCCTATCATCAAAGAATGGGGTCCTGAAGTCTTTGCCACGATCCCGTCATCTGGTGAGCTGCCTTGCGAAGGGTGGCTGCACAGCAGGTACTCCCATGGAGTAGGTTCTCATATTTCTTTGCATTTTCTGTTTTGCAGAGTAAAGGGTTTTTCGGTGGCCGGAGTGCGAATCTTGCTACCAACCTCCTAAAAAAGTAACCCAACTGCAGGAGGACGTCCACAGACACAGTTGGGCACTAGATATGTTTAGCCGTTGGCTCACAAGGAACTCCTCCAGTCTTTGACAGGTTTTGTTTTTAATCCTGCTGGATGTCCATATCCATGCACCCTCCTCACCAGGAAACCTGGTGAGGGAGACGGTTTATTCGCCGCCAACCCGACCATGGAACAGGTACCTGTAGCAAGTCACAGACCTGGCCTGGCCTGACCTGACAAAATCAAATCAAGCACCTACACAAAATCAAAACTCAGAAAACTCGGATAAACTATTTTTCGTACAAAATCGAGGTTGGTGGAAGAGCGAGATATGTGTGATCAAGAGACAGAGACAGAGACAGAGACAGAGACAGACAGAGGAAGGAAACACAGTAACCTGCAACTAAGGGGGTTAGTAAGAGGTTAAGTAAGGTGAATGGGTGTACAAAAGATCATGGGTAGGGATTCTAGATGATAGTAGAAGGTGATTCACCTCTTTGGTTGAAACCCAAGAGTGAAGTATGTGATCGAACCACTGATGTGGCGTCTTTTACACCACCTTATTTAACACAATACATTCGTTTTTCATGCCTGTTGTTTGTGTTCTTTATGACGTGCTTAAAAACGAGTAAGTGTCCTGTTTGGAATCATTTTCAATTGTGTTTGACTGCTAGACAAACAGACACACAATTATTATCATCTTACTCCTTCATGTCTATTGCAAGCGCGCTCAGGATTAGATTTCATACAACTTGCCAAATTCAGAGCCAAAGTACTGCTAAACTACAGGTTCGCTTTCTCATTCATGTTCAAAATATAAACTTTCGGACTCTCGGACTCTCTGGAAAATCCTCTATTTCTCTTTGCCGACGACTCCACCCTCTGCCGTACCATCTGTCATCCCTCAGACCGGCAAGCAGCAGCTTCTTCACTCACTGCAGATCTGGATAAAATCACAAACTGGTCCAACACGTGGAACATGTCTTTCAATCCAGACAAATCTCACACTCTCACTATGTCTCTTCGAAAGGACCATTTACAAAACCCCCCATCCACTTTCTCAACAATCCTCTGGAAGAAGTCTTTTCTTTCAAGCTTCTAGGTCTCACTATCTGCCATGACCTTTCCTGGGAAAGTCACATTTCCAACCTCGCCTCAAAAGCCAGTCGCCGACTGGGAATCCTCCATCGTGCTAAGTCCTTCCTCGGCCCTCTTGAGCTCCTGACCACTTACAAAGCTTTTGTCCGTAGCCTGATGGAGTACTGCTCTCCCCTCTGGGCTGGTGCTCCTGCCTCCCACCTTTCTCGGCTTCACGCTGTCGAAACCAGGGCATTTAAGATCATCGGCATCTCCCGCAATGAAGCTGAGTCTTTGGGCCTCTCACTCAATCACCGCAGGTTGGTCGGTGGTCTTTCTGTCTTCTACCGACTCCTCTCCAGCCTCGCCCCCTCTGCTCTCTCTGCGATTTGTCCCCACCACATTTCCACAGGGTGCTCAAGGTCCGCCAACAACCCCCTTCTGGTAAAACTACCAAAATCACGAATCACTGCTCATCTTCACTCTTTCATTCCTCTTTTTTCCCGCCTTTGGAATAAACTTCCTCACTCTATTCTTTCCCATTCTTCCCTCCAGGCTTTCAAAACAGCTGTTCACCACCACCTCTTATCTTCCCCCATCCAAATCCTCGATCTTTTCTACCCCCGATAATCCACCCAAGCCCACTTCCTTCATTTCTCCTACTTTCCTTCCTGAAAGTCCCTGAAATGTCCATCTTCTCTTCGCCATGTTCCCCGTCCCATCCCCATCCCTCTCCCTTCCACAGTTCACCTAATGTGTCTGTTCCCGACTGTTTTGTCCCTTCCACTCCCGCCCCTCTTGTCTCATGCCTCCTTGCTGTGAGTTGTGTGTTAGCTCTCATACGAGCCTCGACCAAGGTATACAAAAAAAAAAAAAAATTAAGTTGAAATTAAGTTGTTCTTCGATCATAAACTGACGTTTGTAGACAGACAGACAAACTGAACAAATTGCTTCACCCTTCTTTTCTCCTCGCGCGTGGGGGTAATGAACACGATGACACGAATCGTGGGGAAAGAAATATTTTTTGAGCAAATGTGCTTCAAATAGTTTTGTAATCAGCATTCTTTCAATCGGCTTAACGGTTAAAGTGCTTGGCTTAACATCTTAGAGACTTAAGTTTGTGGCTCCTGTTGAGCCGTTGAAATAACACCAGGTGGATTGACCCAGCCTGTCATCATTTTGAGGTCAGCAAAATGAGCACCAGCTTGCCGGGGTAATAAACCATTCGAATATCCTGCATGGAGTGGCGACCCGTCGAGGACTGCACTCCTTAGCCAATGAAACTCCCGCAATCCTCCTGACCCAGTTGTTCTCGCAGATCTGTAACTGCTGTCGTTGTCTCTCTGTCAATGCCACTGTCTCTCGAGACCATGAAGGTAGGCTGGCATCACACAAGAACCAAAATTTTCCCTTTCGATATCTTAATATCTTTCTGTCTGCTAATTTTATTCTATCAAAACAAATTCATAATCAGTGTGAAAAGTTGATATCACAGAAGTTGCATACTCACATTCTTATTCCATGTACTACTAAGTCAAAGTAATCCTCACTCTCCATATATATATATATATATATATATATATATATATATATATATATATATATATATATATATATATATATATATACATACTGTACGTATGTATATAATTATAGTGTTTCTATAATTTCGTTCCTACTTCCTACCTGGGCATATTTTGATATTTTTCCATCTCAATCCCTCAATCCCACAGCAAACTAGAAGGGTACTCGGTGGAGCGCATACCTCCGCCATGCAATGCCTGATCCACGAGAACATATCGGGCCCAATAAATTTTTGAAATATTATACTATATATCGTTTTTGTCCCGACATCTCAAATCTGGAACTAAAAAAAAAAAAAAACACTTAAAAAAATTAAATAACTCTGGTATCCAGAACCAGATTCGGATGTTCACCAAAATCGAATTAATTCGTCCTTGTCACACACACAAGGTGTCCACCAAATTTCATCCAAATCTGTGTGTAACTTTTTGAAATTTCCTGCACGCAAACAGACAAACAAACAAGAAAAAGACGTCGTGCAGAGCCCGATACTTGCAAAATCCACCCCCTCTCCAAAGGTTGCCATGGATACATCAAATTGTCGATTTCATTAAGATTAAAATTGACAATCTTAATCAAAGCTCAGGTCAATCGGATGAAAATAGATTATTTTTCAGATTGAAATTGATGATTTTAGAAGTTTTACCTTGAGGTGACCTTGACCTTTTGACCTCAAAAGTAGTTGGTTTCCAGATTCAGTGATGCACTATACAATTGCTGCTTAATATCCAGGTTAATCGGATGAAAAGTGATGATTTTTCAGATGAGATTTGATGATTTTTAGAGGTTTGACCTTGAGTTGGTTGTCTTTTGACCTTTTGACCTAAAATAGTTGGTTTCCCATTTCAGTGAGGCAATATGCAAATCCTCTTCAACTTTCAATCAATCAGATGAAAAATGACTATTTTAGAAATTTGACCTCAAGATGACCTTTGACCTCAAAACAAATAGGCTTCTCAGTTGAGACGACCTCTACATCTTGGTAAAGTTTCATGATGATCGGTTTGGAATTGTTACCTGTAGGCAATTGACAGACAGACAGACAGACAGACAGGGATGAAAATATAACCTCCTACACCTTCGGTGGTGAGGTTAATAAAAATAAACAATTACACCAATCCATACTACAAATATACAACTACCTCGAACATAGACATCTTCATACAATCGTTACTATTGCCACTGATAACAACAATATCAAAAGATATCGTGATGGCAATCCGTAAAAGGACTGTGGTCTTGTATTGTGGTGTCGTTCCTACTTTGTCAATTGTTGTCATTCCATGTCATTCCTTCCTACCTTGTTTTTTTTTTGGGGGGGGGGGGATTCAATCACGACATGTTTTTTCATTTGTATGGAATGTTTTTTTCTGACTTGTAATACTTAGAGCCGAGTCTTTTTACGACTTGGCGGAAAAACATTTTCGCCAAGTATGTTGCTCTGTAGCTTTTATGTGTTTGTCAAAGGAATTTTGGCCACAGTTTTCAAGCAATCGTTCTGAATTTTTTTTGTGTATGTAGGTTCTCATCGTGTGCTGCCTTTTTGGCTGCTCGTTGCATCATTGGTTAGGGACGTAGCTATGCCGCTGATGCAGTGCCCCTATTACCAGTATACTGGTGCTCATTTCATCGACCTCGTAAGGATGACAAGCTGAGTCAACCCCCTGGTGTTATTTCGATGGCAAACGGCCGCCAAGTTAATTTTTATTCTATCAAACGGCAAACGGCCGCCAAACGGTTAATTTTGTGGCATTATCAGCTGATTTTTCTCAACACATATCATCCTAAACATGTTTTTAAGAAAAAAAAATGTTTTGCCAACAACATTTATTGATTACATGATAGAAACATTGATTACTGTCATCTGAATGGTGGGCATTGATAAAGGTAAGTACAAGTAAATTGCATGTTGCGTCACCACTGTTCAAACTTCAGGGCTTGAACTTCCGTTTCTTCGAACTCCTGGAATGTTCAGTGGCAGGGAGGTCTCTCTTCAGATTCCAACAGTAGTCAGCCATCATGACTGCGTCCCAGCGACCCTGATACCTGGTCTCCATCTCCTTCATGTCCTGATGGAATCTCTCCCCCTGCTCGTCACTCATTGAACCCAGGTTCTCAGGAAACCGGTTCATATGTGAAAATAGGTAGTGCATCTTGATGCTCATGTTGCAGCCCAGGTTTCTGAAAGCAGTCAGCATGTTGTTGACAAGTTCTGCGTAGTTTCTGGCCTTATTTTTGCCAAGAAAGTTCTTCACTACCAAAACAAATGTTTTCCACACTTCCAGTTCCACTTCGTTCATTGAGTTTTTGAACTCTGGATCTCTGATGAGCTGACGGATCTGAGAACCATCAAAGATGCCAGCTTTCAACTTCTCAATGGTCAATCCTGGAAAAGCCTGGCACAAGTAAGTGAAGCAGTTACCATCTTTGTCCAGAGCCTTGGTGAACTGCTTGATTAAGCCGAGCTTGATGTGCAGCGGTGGGAAGAGTATTCTGTCTCTGTCCACCAGAGGGTCGTTGATGACGTTCCTTTCTTTGCATGGCACCAATTCCTCCCGCACAGGCCAGTCCTTCTTCGTGTAATGCTGAGCACGGTCCCTACTATCCCACATGCACAGAAAACATGGGTACTTGGTGAAGCCAGACTGTTGTCCCAACAAAAAGTTCACCATCTTCAGGTCAACACAAATAAACCACTTATGCTGATCATAACCAATTTTCTCCAGCACGTACTTCACCGCTTCATACTTCTCCTTCAGTGTAGTCGAGTGAGCGATGGGTACAGAGGCAAACTGGTTGCCGTTGTGTAGCAGAACACATTTCAGTGATCGCTTGCTGCTGTCAATGAACAGTCTCCAATCTTTGGGTTCGTACTGTGGCACTCCAAGCTTGAGCAGAAGCTGCGCAATATCAGCACAGTACACCAAGTCCTTCTCTTCAGAGAAAAAACGGAGGTACTCTTGATGCCTGTTGCGGAAGAAGCTGATGCGAGCACTGTCAGAGAGGAGGTTTTTTTCCTTCAATCTGGATGCCAACAGTTCGGCAGAGTCCTTTGACAAGCTGAGGTCGCGAACTAGATCATTCAACTCCTTTTGGGAAAATGGATGTGGAGCATCATCTTCAAGAACCACTTCTTCTTCTTCATGTCCTTCAACACTGGAGGCATCTTCGTCACTAATGTCAGGAAGTTCGCCGAAGATAGGCACTGGAATTGCATCACAATTTATGCTTTGCCTGACCAATTTTTGGAAGATTTTGAGGTTTTATGACTTCAAACTGATCCCTTTTCGACATAATCACCCAGAACTATCGTACCTGAATACTTCTTGTCATTAAAATAATTATTTCCAATCAAAACAATTATTTGACATGACATTTTACCCCCACCAACTTCTTCTAAAATGCTCCACACATGCATACATGTGAACAAAAATGTAAAAAACGACATGTGGCCATATCTCAAAAACTTGACCTGATTGAACAAAACTAATGTGAGTTTTGGATTCAGCGCATCAGATTCGTCCTAAATCAGCTTAAAAAATGCAGACAACAAATTTGTTGTTGACCAGTGTAATTGGTCAAGTAGTGAATTTCAGAGAATATTTACTTGACTGACACAGTATCAGTAGCTCCACCCTCTCACCCTCTTCCTCCTCACCACACTAATATTTCAGTGAGAGTAGGACATAAAGTTTAGAAAAATTTGAAAACTTGGTCGAAATTTGGGGGTAAGGGAAGGTATGATTGAAAAATATCTCAGAAAAAGATTTCAGCAACAGTCACATGATAACCAGGATTTGTAAATGTGACATATTGATCAAGGAAGGGCTGACAGGATGGCCGAGGCCGAGAGGTACACAAACTCGCCTCTCAGCTGTCTCACCTGGGTTTGAATCCTGGCTCAGCTATAAACTGTAATCCTGGTGTTTCACAGGCAGGGTGATTCATCAGTGCGTGTGTGTGTGTGTGTGTGTGTGTGTGTGTGTGTGTGTGTGTGTGTGTGTGTGTGTGTGTGCCATTTGCTGGCATTAGTTGGACGTTAAAGATCCCATAGTGTCCTTCGCCAAGAGGAGGTGAGGAGTCATCACGAGGAAAAAAATCCAAATTTCTACCGTAACCTACAGAAAGCAGGACAGCCACACCCTCAGCCAATGATGCTACCCCGCAGCCTTGAGCTGCATCTGGAAGAAGACGAAGATTGACCAAATAGGTTAAAAAATTTTTTTTAAGAACCAACATTTTACAACTGTAATGATCATTTCTTACGAGCCTTGTACCGGCAAAGAAGATAGAACAGAACAGTCTTCCCAACCCATTGGTCACCATTGTTGTTCAACTTTGGTTATGATTATCGACAACATCGAACAATTGTCATTCAATTCCTTTGTGGCTTTCAATGTGGTTATTTCAATGTGGCACGGCAAACGCTCCATTGCGCGGGCACAGGGTCTATTCTCCAGAGCTTATACTATTAATCCTGCAAGGGAATTTTTTTTCCTTCTATCAATTTGTGCCATCCTCCTGATAACCTCGTTTTTATTTAGAGAAATCATTTTTGCATCCACTTGCATATTTGAAGGTCAATTTAAAGGTTACAGCTCATTGTGAAATGGACTTTGTCGTTGGAATGAAATGATCCCTACCGACCTCGCCGTACGAGCGCACGTCTCCCTGATCTTTCTGAAATCATAAATTCGGCATCAAAAGTTCGGTGACGTTAAGTAACGTGACGGTCCAGGAATCTTAAAACACCCGGAGAGAACTCATCGCATGAGATAACACTGGTTTCAGGAAAGGGAGCGTCTAATTAAGTGCTGTCTTTACTATGCCTTAAATTCCGCTCCAACTTTCTGATATAGTGTGGCCAAATGTTAATGTCTTTGGGCAACACACTTGGCAGCTACAGACAGATTCGAAAAGTTGGAGTGCAAACCTATTCTTTATTTTAACTCGGCCTACAATTTATCAAGGCAGTGTCTGGAAGAGACCGTCGACAGAATCAATTTTTAACGAAGCTGAAAATATAAGTAGATAAAAACTGTCCGTCGTATTAACACGCTCGTCACCGACTCGGTTGATAAGGGAAAACCTTTATTTCAGCAATTCCTTTGTTAATCCCGGAACCAACTAATTTCCGAGACTTGAGATACAACAGTGACGGCAACGCTGGCTTCGGAGACTTCATTGCACGCAAGCACATCACATATTTGCACCCCGCGGCCAAATAGTCAGGAACGAACCTTTGTCACGCTTATGGGTTCTCATCCCAACCTTACCGGAGGCGAGGCTGTCCATAACTTGGTTCCTCTAACTGGAAAGACATTCCCTCGACAGTGCAGGGTTATTGCAACGGTCAAAGTGAGAAGATTCTGCTGCGCACCGTTGAGCTGTGTGCCAATGAAGGCCTAGCCAAGTCGAACTCCCTGTTTTCGAACTGAAATGTCACTCCGAGATCAACCGGTAGATCACTCTTCGACCTTTTCAGCCAACGTGTAAATTCCAAGGTCCCGGTAATCGACAAAGCGCCCAAGAGTTTGTAAAAGTGTCAAACGTTAAATGTGGATCAGTTTTTCTTCTTTTTGTTTCGACCGCTGAGCTGATGCTGTCCCATAGAAAGATGGTCACGGGTGCTGTGCCTGAGATCCGAGATGGTTTCAGGAAAGAGTGTGGAATTTTTTTGAACCATGCATAATAACGAGACCCTGTTCCTTCAACCATTAATATAGACATCAAGTGTACAGTGTTTTTCACTTTGATGGTGATGAGTCTGTATAACCTTATCCTCAAGGGTGTCAGTGCTGCCAAAGCTGTCTGATAGCAAGAGGATACAATGTTTGGTGTGCCAATGGCTTCCGGGTGGCCATAGTCAATGTGAGAATTTGGAATTTACATCGAGTCTATCCAAATGCAACGGCCTACCCTTTGCAAAAGGCACAGTGGGATCATTTGACATCCCCCAGCAGCAGATGCTGGTCAGTGGAACACAGGTTTAACATCCCATCCGACAGATGGCACACTCATTTGTGCAGCTCCCTGCCTGCAAAGCACCAGGGTGATAGTTTAAAAGCAAGCGAGGGAATCAAACCCACACCACACAGCTCAAAAGAGAGTCCACAACATATGAGCAATCTTGCAAGCCACTTTCACTTTGACATAAACCTTATTGAATAGTACAAGAAACAGAACCCCAAGTGTAATGACATATACTGTTGTTTCATGCACCTACTCTTGACCTCAATGGCTTCATCGTGGTTATCTTACCTGAGGCAGCAATACCATAAAATATAAAGGAATTCTCACTTAATCTCTTGGGGCCTGTAACTGTGCTCTTCTTTCACCCACAAGGTGTGTCTTTATTGGTGCCACCCGAACATAGCAGCCGGTTTAAATCTGGACACACCCTGTCCATATACAAGGGTATTGCGATGAATCCCGGGGGTCACATGCGACCTGAAGTCCAATGACCGTGTCGGTTATCAAGTATTAATCCCTGAGTCCGAAGGTCCGAAGGACCTTGTATCGCATCGAACCAAAAGGAACCACACGCACCCTTTACCCATACTCCCAGTCACGATCACCAATTTGATTTTTTTTTCTTTTACCAATCGACCTCTCAAAATATGGATGTGTGCAGTTCACAAGTCAACTAAATTCCAACATTGAAAAAAATGAACACATTTGTTATAATCTGCACACACACACACAATTACAAATATTCAGGATATTGTTGTGAACTGATTCACATATCATGTACGCAATTGGCCAATACCTGCACGCACTGATTTTGTACTTTTCCCCCATTCAACATGTAAATCCCTTGAGCCAAATAATCAAGCATCTAATGTTTGCTCAAAGTGAGATGCTGAAACATTCAACTCATCTGCCAAAATGTAAGATACATGAAGGGGAAGCTTTGCTCAGGCCTTTTTGTCTTCACCGCAGGCTTGGTTGAAATTACTGCATTGTTCTCTTTGCAGAAGCAGGAAGAATTTTGGTCTTAGTGAAAGTGACAAACTCGAAGAGAACATCAGGGAGCATGCCCTATAGTGCGTCTCATCATGCTAAGTTTTGGATCTTTGGAGGTCCCTCGATTCGAGTAGGTTCGTGACTGCTAGTGCAATCGGACCCTAACAATGATAAGTTATCCATGGAATGTGCCTGCCTCCAGGTAGGACAAAAGCATCAGAATAGCTGCATGCAATAGCCAATCTCGGTAGTTGAAATGGGCACTTATTCAATTTGACCTCGTGCTGGAGATCCAAGCCCCCAGTCCCCAAGGAACACTCCCATACTGGAGCAAATCGCTGCGAAAGCGAGACACTCACCACGGCAACAGCATCATCTATCTGCCGACAAAGAGCAACATTATATTGAGTCTTGGAGGTGATCTCTACATATCCAGTTTCCCCTGTTTCAAGACTCCCTCTCCCACCTCTACATACACACTGGCCATAGTCTATATTTCGCTCCTTTGTTCTGCAGTGGTCAGAGTCAAAGGGAGAGGTAGGTATGGATAGGGGAGAGAGCCATGATGTCATTCCTCATTTAACATATAATGTCTTGTTTTTAACAAACCAAACAGATAAAGCAGCTGAGAACACAGACCGCATGACTTTTTGTCCATGATGGAAGCAAACACTGTCTAACATTAGGAAGGCAAGATGGCCATAAAAATGGTGATCCTTGTCTGCACAGCTCCAAAATGGCTAGCGTGGGAGACAGACAGAAGGCACCTTTATGCACTAATGTCACCAAGAACCATAAAAATATGTCTGCACGTTAAAAAAAACAAAAACATTTTAAACTCCAATCTCACAGTTACTCTGCCCTCAGGACATGAGACGGTGTAAATATTTTTCCAAGTACTGCTAAACGGAAGGTTTTTGAAAGAGCGAAGAAGGCGAATTGTGTTCTCCAGTGTTCAAGAACAGTATATAATTAAATTGATATAAAATGATGGTTTTTTTTTTTTTTTTTTTTTTTTTTGTATACCTTGGTCGAGGCTCGTATGAGAGCTAACACACAACTCACAGCAAGGAGGCATGAGACAAGAGGGGCGGGAGTGGAAGGGACAAAACATTGGGGAACAGACACAGGTGAACTGTGGAAGGGAGAGGGATGGGGATGGGACGGGGAACATGGCGAGGGGAAGATGGTCATTAAAGGGACTTTCAGGAAGGAAAGCAGGAGAATTGAAGGAAGTGGGCTTGGGTGGATTATCGGGGGTAGAAAAGATCGAGGATTTGGATGGGGGAAGATAAGAGGTGGTGGTGAACAGCTGTTTTGAAAGCCTGAAGGGAAGAATGGGAAAGAATAGAGTGAGGAAGTTTATTCCAAAGGCGGGAAAAAAGAGGAATGAAAGAGTGAAGATGAGCAGTGATTCGTGATTTTGGTAGTTTTACCAGAAGGGGGTTGTTGGCGGACCTTGAGCGCCCTGTGGAAATGTGGTGGGGACAAATCGCAGAGAGAGCAGGGGGGCAAGGCTGGAGAGGAGTCGGTAGAAGACAGAAAGACCACCGACCAACCTGCGGTGATTGAGTGAGAGGCCCAAAGACTCAGCTTCATTGCGGGAGATGCCAATGATCTTAAAAGCCCTGGTTTCGACAGCGTGAAGTCGAGAAAGGTGGGAGGCAGGAGCACCAGCCCAGAGGGGAGAGCAGTACTCCATCAGGCTACGGACAAAAGCTTTGTAAGTGGTCAGGAGCTCAAGAGGGCCGAGGAAGGACTTTGCACGACGGAGGATTCCCAGTCGGCGACTGGCTTTTGAGGCAAGGTTGGAAATGTGACTTTCCCAGGAAAGGTCATGGCAGATAGTGAGACCCAGAAGCTTGAAAGAAAAGACTTCTTCCAGAGGATTGTTGAGAAAGTGGATGGGGGGGTTTTGTAAACGGTCCTTTCGAAGAGACATAGTGAGAGTGTGAGATTTGTCTGGATTGAAAGACATGTTCCACGTGTTGGACCAGTTTGTGATTTTATCCAGATCTGCAGTGAGTGAAGAAGCTGCTGCTTGCTGGGCTGAGGGATGACAGATGGTACGGCAGAGGGTTGAGTCATCGGCAAAGAGAAATAGAGGATTTTCCAGAGAGTCCGAGAGATCATTGATGAAAACCAGAAAAAGAACAGGGCCCAGAACGCTACCTTGAGGAACTCCAGCCTGCACAGGAAGAGGAGATGAAAGAACTCCATTTAGGGCCACACGTTGACTGCGACAGGAGAGGAAGTCTGCGAGCCATGAGTGGAGATGGACTTGAATACCATGGGCAGAGAGTTTGGTGAGTAGTGCAGGGTGCCAGACTGTGTCAAAAGCACGTGATATGTCCAGGGATACGGCTCGGATTTCCTGTCTGGCATTGAGGACCTCCATCCATTGATGGGAGAGCAGTAGCAGCATATCTAGGGTAGAGTGACCTGGTCTGAAACCAAATTGATGATTGGAAATCAAGCCATTGGAGAAGAGGAAGGATTTCATGTCTGAAGCGATGATGGATTCCATAACCTTGCTGATGATTGGGAGAAGGCTGATTGGTCTGTAGTTACAGGGATCTGTTTTTGCACCTTTTTTGTGCAGGGCAGTGATGTTAGCAGATTTCCAAGCAGATGGCAGATGACCTTGGGAAAATGAGAGGGTGAATAGAACAGAGAGAGGGTGAGCAAGAGCAGAAGAGCAGGCTTTGAGGACACGTGGGCTGATGCCGTCTGGACCGGTTGCAGAATCTGACTTGAGGTTTGAAAGCAAGCTCTCCACCTTGTCAGGAGAAAAGGATACAGAGTCCAGGGACAGTTGGGTGCGACTGGGTAAAGTGGGTAGAGATAGTGATGGGTTTGGGACACAAGATTTAGCTGCAAACACCGAGTTTAGACATTCAGCTTTATCACGTGTGGAATCAGCAGTGCGGCCATTTGAGGTAAGGGAGGGGATGGAGGGGGAACATACACCAGAAACAGATTTGATTAAACGCCACCAGGATTTTGAGGAGGGAGAGAGGTTTGAGAGTTCAGACTTGAGATGAGAAAGATAAGACAACTGAACACGAGAGGGGATAAATCTGTGCATGAGGGAGAGCAAGTTTCTTTGAAAGAATTCCCAGGATGAGTTGATGTTTGAGAAAGTAGTGATAGGAGACCAGTCTGTAAGTTTGATGGCTGCTCGGAGACCCTGCCAGTCGGCTTGAGTGAAATGCCAGACTCGACGGCGGTGAGGTGGTTCTCTGATAACAGCCAGAGAGGGTTTAAAGGGGAAAGAGAGTATTGAGGGGAGATAGAGGAGGGAGGGGAGAGAGAGGAGGCAGGGGAGGGAGAGAGGAGGGGGGACGCAGATATGGGGGAGTGGGGGCAGAGTGGATGGAGGGAAGGAGGAGAGGAAAGAGGATGGAGGGAGGAGGGAGGGAAGCTAGAAAGGGGGGAAGAGCGAGAAAGGGAGGGGGACGTGGGGGAGAGCAATGCCTCACCAAATGTTGTGATACACTGCGGGAGGGATGGAGGGATAGAGAGGGATAGAGAGGGATAGAGAGTGATATAGAGGGATAGAGGGATAGAGGGATAGAGGGATAGAGGGAGAGAGGGAGAGAGGGAGAGAGGGAGAGAGGGAGAGAGGGAGAGAGGGAGAGAGGGAGAGAGAGAGAGAGAGAGAGAGAGAGAGAGAGAGAAAAAAAACAAAAAAAAAAGAAAGAAAGGGAGGGGTGGGCAATTCAATGAGTGAAGAGAATCCCCCCCCCCCAATCCCACCTTGTTGTATTATTTTTTGTTGTTGGTAATTATATGCTGCATTCAATATCTTTCAGTTTTTTACAATCACATTTTCTCCATATCATTATCTAATGCTCCTCTACATGCCCTGGTGTTAGTTTTCATGGTCATCAAGTCAAAGTCACATTCGGTCAAGGTCAAGGTCATCAAAACATTCCCAACATCAAAGGTCAAGGTCATCAAAACATCCCTCCACTAAAAATGTGGTGTGTATCTCGCCATTTGTAACACGTGACAAATGGAACACGATTTATTTAATACAACCAAATTTGGCACTCAATATTGTCTTGTGAGTGTGTATGGGT
This sequence comes from Eptatretus burgeri, assembly GCF_056783735.1. Lineage (NCBI taxonomy): Eukaryota > Metazoa > Chordata > Myxini > Myxiniformes > Myxinidae > Eptatretus > Eptatretus burgeri. Next base: position 141,912,690 of record NC_140961.1, read on the forward strand.
GTGTTTCATCGATTATTATCACCATTATTTGAGTTTCAGAAGGTGGAATGGAGCCCTCCCAGGACTCGAAGTTGCCACCTTCGTTTCAGTGAAGGATCGTGATTCATAGCCAAAGTTGTGAAGTTGTGTTGTTCGCAGAGTTTTGTTCTGGGGGCTCTTTTCAGTATCATCACTGAGCCCCGGACAGCCTCCAACTGTAGTTCTTTTGTCGTGATGTTCTCAGTGATGGTTTGAATGATCTCTATGAGGTTCTTCTTTATCATTCCCATTGCTCCAATTAACACTGATATAATTTCGGCATTCTTCAGCTTCCAAGATCTTTGCACTTCATTCTTGAGGCCTTGATACTTGGTCATTTTCTTGATTTCTGCATTATTTAGACCAAAATCACTGGGTATTGAAAACCCAATTAACAATATCTTCTTTTAATTTTTTTTGTATCTCTGTACTATGTCAGTTCGTGGTGCTTTGTTTTCTATGTTCACGCTGGATGGGATCATCAGGTTCTACGTGAGCATTATGTCCTTGCTTTCAATGATTGCTTTTGGTTCATGTTTCCATGAGTTTTGTGGAACTGGGATATTGAAATTTCTATAAATGTGCTCGTGGATTACTCTACACACGTTGTTGTGCCTTTGTGTGTACAGCTGTTCTGACATGAGTTTTTTTTACATTCTGATAGGAGGTGGTTTGTACTTTCTGTTTCTACCTTGCAGAACCTACACTTGTTCGATTAGCTCAGTCTTGCCATTTTTGTTAAAGGCATTCGTGTAGTGTCGTTGGTCTTGGGCATTTATGATTCATTCTCCGTCCCAATTGAGCAGACCTCTTTTTAGCCATTCCAGTAATCCTTTTTTGTCTATTCCCAATCTGTCCAACTCCTTTTTTTATGTTTCCCTGCTCTTTTGTATTTCTCCCAGTTGTCACTAAATAGGTGTTAATATTTCATCTTGAATTTTTATTTTGTCTTTTTTGCGATCAGTGGGGTTGTATCTGGAGACATTTCGGTTTGGTGTGTGACAACTTCCATTCACACCTGTTTTTGGAAGTTTTTTGCAAGGTGAGTGAGAGATACCTTTTCTGGCTTGTTGTGTTAATGCTTCCATAATCTGTTGAACTTTTCACGTACTCTGCTCTGCTACTTTCCTACAGTCGTCACTCTGTGCACTAGATTGAGTTCCATCAGCCCCCCCTCCCCCACCTCCTTGGCAGGTACATTTTCAGGATGCATTGGTTTTTGTAGAACATTTTGTGGATAGTGAGGAGTTTCCTTGATCTGAGATCTAGTTTTCTGATTTCCACTTGTGGCCAATTTACTCTTCCGCAGCTGTCGTGGAACACTGCTACTGCGAGTTGGTTTATGGCTTTGATTTTGTTCCTTGAGGAAAGGTATATTTTCAGGATCAGCCTCGTTCTACGCAGGTATTCTTTTATAATTGTTTTGCACATTTTTTTATTGCGTATTTGATGGCCCTCTTCCACGCCAAGGTATTTGTAAGATGCTTCGTTGTCTTGCTCCTGTGTTGTTCCCATCGTGAGCTGCCTTTTAGGCTGCTGGTTGCATCATTGGTTAAGGGCGCAGCTATGCTGCTGATGCAGTGCTTCTATTACCAGTATACTGGTGCTCATTTCGCTGACCTTGGAAGGATGTACAGGCTGAGTCAACCCCCTGATGTTAATTCAGTGGCCAACGAGGCTCAAACTCAGGACCCTAAGATCCCAAACTACCACCCTAACCGCTAAGCCAACACCAGGCTTCCTGTATTGTTGAATAACACAATAATATAACTTTATATATGTACATGCACCAGTTCAGAAAGTTTCTCCTCTTTTGCATTTATGTGAATCAAATGTGATTGTATAACAGTGTTTGTTTACTCATGTCCAGGCTCCTGTAAGATTAGCAGGAAGTGGCAATTAGTGACAATGACTGACAATGACTTTGTAAACGGGGGGGGGGGGAGGGGGGGACAGCATTGTGCTTGTCTCTTGACAGTGTTGATATCTGAACTCACAGCACTTTCCCAGGAAAGATGTGTGAGAAGATCACTCTTTCTACTTGAGGTTGGAGTAGTAATATCAATTTGTGATCTCTGATGTTTTACATCTCATTGTATGCCACATCGACTGCTACTGTCATTAGAGCTGTGCGCTATGGCCGTCCACATCCACAGAACCAAAGTCAGAAATGTGGGGAGGCTGTCTGCCCAGACGACACAGTACAATCCTGCAAACACTGACGCAGCAGATACAGTCTGAAAAAAAATACCTGAACTACAACTGTGTCTTTGGAAAAGACTATCTGAACTTCATCTCATGAAATTTGAACTGTCTTCATTTGTATCAGCTTACATTTATGTCAAACTGCTGAACCTTACTTTCATGCTGTTCAGTAGATTTTTGGAATCTGATATCTTCAGGATGAAATGTTTCGAACTTTGTCTAAAATATATTCAAACGAGAAAATGTGCAAAATTTCCATATTTGAATGGGTAGTGAGCTAATAACTCCAAAAGTCTTGAGTGCATGATTGTTAAACTGCACAGACATCTTCAGCCTGACATAATCTACATGTGTGTCAAATTTAGTTTTATTTCGTCGCTTTATGGCTGAGATCTGGGGGGGGGGGGTGTAATCCGCCCTGCCCCCACCCCAGGTTTTTTTTTAGATCCTTGTGGAGGATCTCTAAGTCTTATAGTACTGCAGCATAGCAAAGCAATTGTTCAAATTTGCATAAAGCACCAAAATTGTTACACATGTGGAATAATGTATTCTGAACAATTCTAGATATGGAGCCACCCGAGATTGTGCCTTGGTCAGCCAAAGCTGGAAGCGTCAGCCAAAGCTGACCAAGGCACAATCTCGGGTGGACCCATATCTGGAATTGTTCGGAATACATTATTCTACATGTGTAACAATTTTGGTGCTTTTATGCAATTTTTTTTTTGTATACCTTGTCGAGGCTCGTATGAGAGCTAACACACAACTCACAGCAAGGGGGCATGGGACAAGAGGGGCGGGAGTGGAAGGGACAAAACAGTGGGGAACAGACACATTAGGTGAACTGTGGAAGGGACAGGGATGGGGATGGGACGGGGAACATGGCGAAAAGAAGATGGACATTACAGGGACTTTCAGGAAGGAAAGCAGGGGAATTGAAGGATGTGGGGTTGGGTGGATTATCGGGGGTAGAAAATATCGAGGATTTGGATGGGGGAAGATAAGAGGTGGTGGTGAACAGCTGTTTTGAAAGCCTGGCGGGAAGCATAGGAAAGAATAGAGTGAGGAAGTTTATTCCAAAGGTGGGAATAAAGAGGAATGAAAGAGTGAAGATGAGCAGTGATTCGTGATTTTGGTAGTTTTACCAGAAGGGGGTTGTTGGCGGAACTTGAGCGCCCTGTGGAAATGTGGTGGGGACAAATCGCAGAGAGAGCAGGGGGGGCGAGGCTGGAGAGGAGTCGGTAGAAGACAGAAATACCACCGACCAACCTGCGGTGATTGAGTGAGAGGCCCAAAGACTCAGCTTCATTGCGGGAGATGCCGATGATCTTAAATGCCCTGGTTTCGACAGCGTGAAGCCGAGAAAGGTGGGAGGCAGGAGCACCAGCCCAGAGGGGAGAGCAGTACTCCATCAGGCTACGGACAAAAGCTTTGTAAGTGGTCAGGAGCTCAAGAGGGCCGAGGAAGGACTTTGCACGACGGAGGATTCCCAGTCGGCGACTGACTTTTGAGGCGAGGTTGGAAATGTGACTTTCCCAGGAAAGGTCATGGCAGATAGTGAGACCCAGAAGCTTGAAAGAAAAGACTTCTTCCAGAGGATTGTTGAGAAAGTGGATGGGGGGGTTTTGTAAACGGTCCTTTCGAAGAGACATAGTGAGAGTGTGAGATTTGTCTGGATTGAAAGACATGTTCCACGTGTTGGACCAGTTTGTGATTTTATCCAGATCTGCGGTGAGCGAAGAAGCAGCTGCTTGCCGGTCTGAGGGATGACAGATGGTACGGCAGAGGGTGGAGTCGTCGGCAAAGAGAAACAGAGGATTTTCCAGAGAGTTGGAGAGATCATTGATGAAAACCAGAAAAAGAACAGGGCCCAGAACGCTACCTTGAGGAACTCCAGCCTGCACAGGAAGAGGGGATGAAAGAACTCCATTTAGGGCCACACGTTGACTGCGATAGGAGAGGAAGTCTGCGAGCCATGAGTGGAGATGGCCTTGAATACCATGGGAAGAGAGTTTGGTGAGTAGTGCAGGGTGCTAGACTGTGTCAAAAGCACGTGATATGTCCAGGGATACGGCTCGGATTTCCTGTCTGGCATTGAGGACCTCCATCCATTGATGGGAGAGCAGAAGCAGCATATCCAGGGTAGAGTGACCTGGTCTGAAACCAAATTGATGATCGGAAATCAAGCCATTGGAGAAGAGGAAGGATTTCATGTCTGAAGCGATGATGGATTCCATCACCTTGCTGATGATTGGGAGAAGGCTGATTGGTCTGTAGTTACAGGGATCTGTTTTTACACCTTTTTTATGCAGGGCAGTGATGTTAGCAGATTTCCAAGCAGATGGCAGATGACCTTGGGCAAATGAGAGGGTGACTAGAACAGAGAGAGGGTGAGCAAGAGCAGAAGAGCAGGATTTGAGGACACGTGGGCTGATGCCGTCTGGACCGGTTGCAGAATCTGACTCGAGATTTCAAAGCAAGCTCTCCACCTTGTCACGAGAAAAGGATACAGAGTCCAGGGACAGTTGTGTGCGACTGGGTAAAGTGGGAAGAGAAAGTGATGAGTTTTGGACACAAGATTTCGATGCAAACACCGAGTTTAGACATTCAGCTTTATCACGTGCGGTATCAGCAGTGCGGCCATTTGATGTAAGGGAGGGGATGGAGGGGGAACATTACACCAGAAACAGATTTGATTAAACGCCACCAGGATTTTGAGGAGGGAGAGAGGTTTGAGAGTTCAGACTTGAGATGAGAAAGATGTTGTTTTCTGGCTCTCCTGAGGGTAGATACACACTTGTTCTGAGCTTTGTGGAAGGAACTGAGATTGTCCTCAGTTGGGTTTGCTTTCCATGAGGCAAAGGCAAGTTGTTTCAGGACAACTGCCTCGCCACAAGCTTCAGTGAACCAAGGGCGGGAGGAAGGGTAGGACAACTGAACACGAGAGGGGATAAATCTGTGCATGAGGGAGAGCAAGTTTCTTTGAAAGAATTCCCAGGATGAGTTGATGTTTGAGAAAGTAGTGATAGGAGACCAGTCTGTAAGTTTGATGGCTGCTCGGAGACCCTGCCAGTCGGCTTGAGTGAAATGCCAGACTCGACGGCGGTGAGGTGGTTCTCTGATAACAGCCAGAGAGATGTCCACTTTGACAAGGACGTGGTCAGAAGAACCAATTGGAGCGAAGGAAGAGCAGCAGATATTGTCAGGTAAATTTGTCAAAATCAGATCCAGAAGAGATGGAGTACCATTGGTTGAGATCCGGGTTGGGAAGTTAACCGATTGAGTCAGTCCTAATGAGTCGCAGAAAGCTTTTGCTGAGGTGCCATGACAGGTGAGAGAGGTACCCACCCCTAGCCAACTGGCGTGATGACAATTGAAGTCACCACATAAGAGGAAGAGAGAGTTTGGATGAGAAGATAGAAGATGGTCCATGTTTTCGGGTAATGTATTCTGGGGGTGTATTCTGCTGCTCTCATAAACACCCTCCCCGTACCATTTACTCAATCACCAATCCCAATACATTTTGTCATAGACCTCATTTACACCTCATTACACAACACAACACACACTCCTCCATTCATCTCACAATCGTCAGGATGATGAGGAAGAACGAGGAAGGCTCTACTCTGTAAACTTCCAATTGTACAAATAATTAAATCACAAATGGTCAATTTTAAATTCCTCGAATCCGTCCAATCTGACAATTGTCTCAGTTCCCGTCAATTTACTGTCTCTGTCTCTTTTTGCTCTTCTAAATTAAACGTGCCCTCTGGGGTTTGTTCCATTACCAAGCAGCTTGTAGAGCGCCCACCGAGCGACGTAAGCACCAAGCAAGCACTCCAACAAAATGATTGATAAGGAGTGGCTAGCTTGACAAGTGATAACATGCTGATTCCTAATGAAACACACCCCTCATTAAATAAATCGATCAAGCTAATGACTCAGTTTCATTGGAGGTGTGGGGAGGGGGAAGGGGTCCCTAACCCTAACTATCTCTTCACTATTGCTTGCTCTCACTACCTCCTCACGACTGCCTGCACTCGCTTCTTCTCACCGATGCATGCCCTCGCTACCCCTCAACACTGCCTGTATTCGCTAACCCCTCACCACTGCATGCCCTTTTTACCCCCTCTCCATTGCCTGCACTCACTACCCCTCACCACTGCATGCCCTCGCTACCCCTCACCACTGCCTGCACTCGCAAACCCCTCTCCATTGCCTGCACTCGCTACCCCCTCACCACTGCATGCCCTCCCTACCTCCTCACCACTGCTTGCCCTCACTACCTCACCACTGACTGCATTCACGACCCCCTCACCACTGCCTGCACTTGCTTCCCCCTCACCTTTGCATGCCCTTGCTACCCCCTCATAACTGCCTGCACTCACTACCCCTTCAATATTGTATGACCTCACTATGTCCTCACCACTGCCTGCACTCACTACCCCTCACCACTGCCTGCATTCACTACCCCTCACCTATGCATGCCCTTGCTACCCCCTCATGACTGCCTGCACTCACTACCCCTTCAACATTGTATGTCCTCACTATCTCCTCACCACTGCCTGCACTAACTACCACTCGCTGCTGCCTGCATTCACTACCCCCTCACCACTGCCTGTACTCGCTACCCCTCACCGATGCATGCCCTTGCTACCCCTCACCACTGCCTTCACGCGTTACCACTCATAAGGTATTAAAAGTTGAACAAACGGAGAGGGGCGCCAAAGACGACCCTCGCCTGAGGAATCATTTCATTTTTGGGCTGGCCCTGACTAGCTCCAATGGCAGTGCATCAGAGTAAGCGTATCTCAGTACAGATTGTGATTGACACTCTTGCACTCTCACCCCATCATCCTGATTTTGCACTTTAATATTTTGTGGATCTCTGCTGCTTACTCATTTAGCTGGTAATCTTAGCCACCCCTTAACGATATATATATATATTTTTTTATAGATTTTTCTATATATGTACGTACATACATATATATATATATATATATATATATATATATATATATATATATATATATATATATATATATATATGTAGTGCAGTACTTATAATAAAATATAAAATACCTTTACCTACCCCCCTCCTTCCCCCCATTTCTTGTATAAATGTCCTGATCAGTCATTTTCTCTTATCCATTAAATCTTCCAGAAATGGTGCCAAGTAACATCTAACCAGCAATTGAAACAGTCCATGAACAGACTAATCCATTGTCAGATAAGTCATCACATCAGCTTGAATGTGACATGATCCGCAGCACCATCACTCCATCGCATTTTCAGTAAGTACCCTAAATGGAGCAATCCAGCAGAGGGAGCCAATGTCTCAAAAAATATATCAATCTCGAGTCAGGAAAAAGTTTTAAGGAACATTGTCCATTGAAATTAACGTTGCTCTCTTTTTCACCTGTATGCTATCATAGTAAAATGATAACCATGATAGGATCATGTGCGGAGTGAATGATGGAATGTAATTTGACCTGAAAAGGTTGTTATTATGTCCTGTGGACCAGTTAATCATCCATTGTCTTCACGGATTGTTTGACTTTATCTTTTGACTCTAACTTTACACTGTGGCTTGACATGTATAACTGCACACTTTGCTATTTGTGAGCTAACCAACTTATCTTGGTATTTCTATCCACAGATCTTGTTGGTTGATGAACTTTATGTGTGAAGCAAATATGGCATCACTTGGGTTGGCCAACCCTTCCTGAATGTAGAGGAAGGTAGTTCATTCGTCTACCTCTGTTTTTTTTTTATGAGATTTTGCCACCACAAAACCAAAGGCCACTCAATGTTAGGGCTACACAAAGGAAAGTATAGATATTAAACAGAAAGAAGGAATCTATTGACATTAGTCTTGAATTGAGGTAGGTTGGGATTGAGGAGGAAGCTGGATGCAGTAAACTGTTACAAAGTGTTTCAGAGAGGGGGAAAAAAACGAGAAGAATACCTCATAGTCTTACTCCTTAGGACAGATACAGTGTATGGATGGGAAGAAACTGCCAAACGTGGAGAGCGACTGAAAGTATGCTCAGGTGGAACAACCTGTGAGAGACCCTCAGAGCACATTCCATGGTAATATCTATAGAAAATGCTCAAAGAAGCAACAGAGCGGCAGATTGAGAGAGGTTCCAAGGATGATGCCAACTCCTGTCCCAGCAGAATGGCAGAACGTCGCTGGATTCTGTCAAGGAGAGAAAGGTGATAGGGCAGAACACCAGCACTCCATGACAAGTCGTATAGTGGCTTTGCATAGATGGAGCACAGCAGCTTGAGGAAGGTATCGCGACTATTGCTGAGCATGAGATAAGCAGCGAAGGTGCTGGGAGGCTCGCGTAGCTACACCAGAGATGCACTTTTCCCAGCTGAGGCTTGAGCTGATATCTAATCCAAGGAAATAGATAAGCCTGATGTTGGCTTCGCAGATATGATGGCTGGGCTGGGTTCTTAGGGTCCTGAGTTTTATCATTGATGCAACACAGGGTGGGTTTGACTCAGATTGTCATCCTTCTGAGGTTGGTCAAATGAGTACCAGTTTACTGGTAATAGGGGCATTTCTTCAGTGGCACAGCTGCTGCCCTCAGCCAATAATGCTACCTGCAGATGTGTGCTGCATATGAAGGAGGAGGAGGATATGAATAACAGGAAGTGCCTGCAAAGGTGAAGAATCCATAGACAGGGTTAGAAAACAAGGTGCAGACAACAAGTTGGTCTTTTTTGGTTGAAAGTAACAAGCCAGTATTTTCCCCAGTTAAACACACTCTCTATGGCCTGATTGAGAGTGGTACTGACATGTACACAGGAAGGAGGAGACAAAGTTCCTGGGCAGGTACTATGCAGTGTTGAGGCATCTGCATAAATGCTTAATTGAGAAAGAATACAATCAGGCAGATCATTGATATATAACAAGAATAATATTGACCCAAAACAGACCCCTGAGGAACACCAGCATTCATATTATGGACAGAGGATGATTGTCCCTCATGTGCCACAGAGATTTAATGATTTGCAAGGAAGTCAGAAATTGTATCAAGCAATTTTCCAGAGATGCCATACGATTTTAGCTTATGAATGAGGCCCTTGTGCCACACATTGTCAAAAAGCCTTTGAGATGTCGAGAGGAACAAGCCTAGCTTCTCCACAATGATCCGAAGCCCAAATCACATGTTCTTTGATTATAGTGATAGAACATCACCAGTAGACCATGAATGTCAAAAGCCATACGAGACATTGGTTTGAAGGTTCTGCGTTTCCAGATGATTCATGAGTTGTTGTTTGATCAGGGATTCAAACACTTTGCTTATAATGGATAGAAGGCGAATAGGCTGATAGTTGGAAGCATCTGATTTCTCACCTGAGCCTTTAAAGACAGGGACTACAGGAGCCTGCTTTCAGCTCAGTGGAAACACAGACTTTGACAGACACAAGCGATACAATGATCTGTATCACCACATTTATGGACAATTAGTTATTGACGAATACTGTACGCCTCCAGATGGAATTAAGTCTTTAGCTTGACGGATTTATTTTATCTGGTGTTGGTGTGGCACAGACATGATGGCCTGAATGGTCTCATCCGACATCAAAGTCCCTTGCTGTTACCCTTACCAGGAGAGGGCATTGCATTTGGGTCCGTTTGTTTGTCTGTCCGCACATAATCTGCTAACGTAGGCCACAGATGCCACCTGGTGGTAGCCAGTATAGAACGTTCATTTTTTTCAACCAAGTACATCTATAAAGTACGTACTTATAAATAGAATGCGAGTAGTTGATGAAGTCATTAGGAACATGTTTTTTCCATAAAGTATGGACTACTAGGAAGGTACTTTTTAGATAACGTACATGCAATTAAGAACATGTTTTTTTCCTATAAAGTACTGTTATGGTTGTGGGGTCGATGGAGGAATTCCATAGAAAAGGTAGGATTGTATAGTATAGCATGGTCCATGGACGAGTAGGAGACATCTCGAAGTAATTTTAGTCGGGAAAACCGTGAGCTTAAGATTGTTTACATGTCACCACACAGGTGGTGGTGATGTGTTAACTCGGTAGGGTTTCAGGCTAGTTTCTCCCAGTATGTGATTGCCCCCGTGATCTTTTCCGACGCTTTGCATTTACAAAACTGGCCATAAAAAGACCATGTTTTCCAACAACAACTACAACAACCGCCGACCCGGCTGCCGATGGAGCCAAACGTTTTCGAGCAGGCAAACACTCCCACCTTCCTGGCTTCGTACTGACAGGCCATGCCCTGAGGCTGATGATTGGTTGGTGTGACATAAGAGGGAGGATAATAGTATGGAGACAGCATTCAGAATAGATAGGACCTCTCTGGCTTCTCCACGACATGGTTAAGAAGGCAGCACGATTCTCGTTGTTTGTGCTGGTGTGAATTTGTTCACAAACCGAAATAAGACGCTAGCCATTGAGTGCTCGGCCGGGTCATGAAGTTATTACGTTTCTGAGAAGAGAAGGAGAAGAAGAGCACTTCACTTGGCCTTGTCTCAGCGCCACAGCAATCGCCTTGTTGTATGATCAAGGAGAAAGGCGGTGCCATTTGGTGTATGTGGACCTGGAACATAGAGGGAGCATTGTGGCAATCTCAATCATGAGAAGAAACTGTACGGCTGTTCGAGGGCCCTGGCGTTGAAGACCATCCACATGAATTACCTCACATACGTGACCACGAGGAGTGATTTGGGACCATTTTGCTGTACATTTCCCGCATGGTAGCTATGCAGTTTCGAGGATAGCCAGGCTCCTAAAAGATCATCTCTGGACACACAGCTAAGTGTTGGAACAAAGGGAGGTTTTTATTATATTTTATCTGTTCCCTTGTCTGTTTTTGTAATTGAGTCGAGACGTCTCAAATTAGGTTTTAATTTCTCTCAAGTTTCATTACCACTCACTTTGATTTATTTTCATTCTAACTCGTTGATTTTATGTTCATTAAAACATTATTTATTGAATTGAGTTGTATTCATTTAATTGTTGTGGGTTCGAGAATAAACCTGTGTGCTGGGAGGCTCGTGTAGCTACACCAGAGATGCACTTTTCTCAGCTGAGGCTTGAGCTGATATGCAATCCAAGCAAACAGATAAGCCTGGTGTTGGCTTCGCAGTTATGATGGCTGGCCAGGGTTCTTAGGGTGAATTCTGGTGAATGCCTCTGGTAAGTGCTCCGCTGCCTTCCTGTCCTGAGCATGTCATAATCTCCAAGGATCTCAGCTGTTCGACTCCGAGGTAAAACCATTTGGCTATCCGTCCATGTCAGTGATAACCTGACTGAACACAACATCTGGGTCAGCAGGGGATATAACCTAGTATGCCTGAACATGACAGTATGTATTATTAGGAACATGTTTTTTCTACAAAGTAGATACTAATAGTGTTACTGTGTGTTCCTAGTTCGGTTTTGTTTCAAAAATCGTGCTATTTTGTGAGTTTTCATCGACCTTATCTTACCGGGTGCTTGAGGCCTACCCATCCCTCCCCTCGGTGTACGATCATCTTTATGTGTATTTTCTCCCCATTACCTTCAATTTCAATCTTCCGCACTTTCTCAATGGCCCCCATCCCTCCAAATTAAACACTATATTTCTTGCCTTCAATCCCCCCCCAAAAAATAAAAAAATACCTTTCTCCTGCACACTCACGAGTCTCGATCTTTAATCTTCTTCTTCCTCTTCCTCTTCCTCTTCCTCTTCCTCTTCCTCTTCCTCTTCCTCTTCCTCTTCCTCTTCTTCTTCTTCCTCCTGCCAGCACACCATCTTTATTCCACTGTGTTAACCCTCTCTTGCCATTACCTTCAAGATTTCTTCTGATCTACAACCTTCCTGTTCTTCAAAAATATATCAAAAAATAATAATCTTCCTTGTATCCTTTCGATCTCTACACCACCTGTAACCACGTGTCTCACTCTTCTCTTCCTGGTACTTTTCATCGACCCAGCAGCTTCACACTGCATTTACCATTCCAAATTCACCACACACTTCCACGATTTTACTTCAACCTTCCTTTTTCCGAATGTTACGCAATCCTTATTTAAAATAAATAATTTCACTTTTGACTATATACCTCCCATAGCCAAGTGCTTCTCCCGTAACCACGTGATATGTTTACACCCCCTGCGTTTATCGATCCAATTTCACCATTTACCTCACGATTTTTTCTACAACACTTCCATGACCTAATCTGATGAAAACTCTCTCAAACAATAATAATAATAATAATAATAATAATAAAAACGATCTCTTATAATGCTTCGTCTTCCTCTTTCACACATATGGATCATAATGAACTACTCTTCTACTATTTAAACAGACTGCTCTCAATTCGATCTCTTCTTCATTCCTTGCCTAAAAAATCCTACTGTTACAGCGTTTCTTCTCTCCATTCTCTGAAGTCGCCTTTATTGCATCCATCAAAAATTGTGTTTAATCGCATCTCTGACTAAAAACTTTTAAAAACCCCCGTTTGCAATGAATGTTCGCTTTCCATCAACCATTTTTTTTTTTTTTTTTTTATACCAATTTCAGTGCCAACTCACCCCTCTCACCCCTCCCCTCCCTCTCAAGCAACCATCACACTCTTCTCCCTCCAAGCCTTCCGGTTCCGGGTTTGGAACGTCAACAGCTCTCCTTCGGTGCTCTCTGCTGACGATCTCAAAGTTAAGTTTCCGGTCGTTATTTGTCCCGTTTTAACTGTTTATTCTCTCACTTTACATGTTACTGTGTGTTCCGAGTTCGGTTTTGTTTCAAAAATCGTGAGAATTTGTCGACTTTGTCATACCGGACGCTTGAGACCTACCCTTGAGGCTTGAGGCCTAACGGTACGATGATGTTTTGTTTTTTCTCCCCATTACCTTCAATTTCTATCTTCCTCACTTTCTGAACGTCCCCCATACCTCCCAATTAATCACTCGATTTCTTATTTTAAAACAAAAAAAACAAAAAAACCCCGCGATCTTTCTCCTTCCTCACTCACCACCCTCGATTCTTCTTATTCTTATTATTCTCTTCTTCTTCCTCGATTTTTTTTCAACAACACGAACATGACCTAATCTGTTGAAAACTCTCAAACATTAATAATAGTAATAAAAACGATCTCTTATCATGCGTCCTCTTTCACACGTGTGGTCCTCTTTACTTTATCATAATGCACTACTCTTCTACTATTTAAACAGACTGCTCTCAATTCGACCTCTCCTTCATTCCTTGCCTAAAAATCCAACTTCAACAGCGTTTCTTCTCTCCATTCTCTGGATTCCCCTTTATTGCATCCATCAAGAACTGCGTTAAATCTCATGTCTCACCTAAAACTTTAAAAACCCACTTTGCTATGAATGTTCGCTTTCCATCAACCATTCTTTTTTTTTCCAACTTCAGTGCCAACTCACCCCTCTCACCCCTCACTCTCACTCTCAAAGCAACCATCACACTCTTCTACCTCCAAGTCTCCTTCCCACCTCTCTCAAAAACTCCCCCCTCAACTTTCTCCCTCCATTCATCCCCTCACTCATCCTTCTCAAAGTTGCCCCCCCTCTCTTCCACAAAGCTGCCTCCTTCCACTGCCCTCTCACCTCCTTCTCTTCACTCCACCTCCTCAAATCCTCAACTGCCTTCTTCCCCCTCTCTTGTCCCCCATCTCCCCCAGTACCACAGAGCCTTTTCTCTTCCTCATCAGGCCCCCTCCCCTAGCTATTTTGCAATCCCCCACACTTTTTCAACAACCCTCCTTACCTACCCCCCTCATCCCTTGTCCTATCCTCCCCCTTTCCCCCCACCTCCTGCACCCAAAGCCTCCTCCCCTCCCTCTTCATTAAAAGTGTAGACCTCAAATATCTGGGGCCTTCGCTCAAACCTTTCAGATCTTTCCATACAGGTTGTCACTGACAAACCAGACATATTCTGCCTAACAGAAACTTTCCTCCCCCAAGACGTGTCTGACTCCCAAGTATCTCTCCCAGGTTACTCCCTCCTCCGGTATGACAGACCTGAGCCTCGTCCTGGTGGAGGTTTTGCTTTCTTCATCAAAGACTCTATTCCTCACTCTCCATGCACTGCCCTTACTCCCCCACACCCCCAGGAATACCACTGGTTACTGCTTCCCCTCCACTCCCACCTCATGTTTATATGTGTACTGTACCGTCCACCAAACAATGATGACTCCATCTATACCTCACTATCCGAAAACATGGACCAACTTCTATCTTCTCATCCAAACTTTCTCTTCCTCATATGTGGTGACTTAAATTGTCATCATGCCAGTTGGCTCGGTGTGGGTACCACTCTCACCTGTCATGGCACTTCAGCAAAAGCTTTATGTGACTCATTGGGACTGACTCAATCTGTCAATTTCCTGACCTGGATCTCAACCAATGGTGCACCATCTCTTCTGGATCTGATTTTGACAAATTTCCCTGACAATATCTGCTGCTCTTCCTCCGATCCAATTGGTTCTTCTGACCACGTCCTTGTCAAAGTGGACATCTCTCTGGCTGTTATCAGAGAACCACCACACCGCATTTCACTCAAGCCGACTGGCAGGGTCTCCAAGCAGCCATCAAACTTATAGACTGGCCTCCTATCGCTACTTTCTCCAACATCAATTCATCCTGGGAATTCTTTCAAAGAAACTTGCTCTCCCTCATGCACAGATTTATCCCCTCTCGTCTTCAGTTGTCCTACCTTTCCTCCTGCCCTTGGTTCAATGAAGCTTGTGGCGAGACAGTTGTCCTGAAACAACTTGCCTTTGCCTCATGGAAAGCAAACCCAACTGAGAGTAATCTCCGTTCCTTCCATAAAGCTAGGAACAAGTGTGTATCTACCCTCAGGAGAGCCAGAAAACAACATCTTTCAAAGCTTAAGTCTGAAGTTTCTAACGTCTCTCCCTCCTCAAAATCCCGGTGGCATCTAATCAAATCTGTTTCTGGTGTATGTTCCTCCTCCATCCCCATCCCCTCCCTTACCTCAAATAGCCACACTGCTGATACCGCTCGTGAAAAGGCTGAATGCCTAAACTCGGTGTTTGCAGCTAAATCTTGTGTCCAAAACCCATCGTTTTCTATACCCACCTTACCCAGTCGCACCCAACTGTCCCTGGACTCTGTGTCCTTTACTCTTGACAAAGTGGAGAGTTTGCTGTCAAACCTCGACTCAGATTCTGCAACCGGTCCAAACGGCATCAGCCCATGTGTCCTCAAAACCTGCTCTTATGCTCTTGCTCACCCTCTCTCTGTTCTATTCACCCACTAATTTTCTCAAGGTCATCTGCCATCTGCTTGGAAATCAGCAAACATTACTGCCCTGCATAAAAAAACGGTGCAAAAACTGATCCCTGCAACTACAGACCAATCAGCCTTCTCCCAATCATCAGCAAGGTTATGGAATCCATCATTTCTTCAGACATTAAATCCTTCCTCTTCTTCAATGGCTTGATTTCCAATCATCAATTTGGTTTCAGACCAGGTCAGTCTACCCTGCATATGCTGCTTCTGCTCTCCCAACAATGGATGGAGGTATCAATGCCAGACATGAAATCCGAGCCATATCCCTGGACAAATCACGTGCTTTTGACATGGTCTGGCACACTGCCCTGCTCACCAAACTCTCTTCCTATGGTATCCAAGGCCATCTCCACTCATGGCTCGCAGACTTCCTCTCCTGTCGAAGTCAACGTGTGGCCCTAAATGGAGTTCGATCATCCTCTCTTCCTGTCCAGGCTGGAGTTCCTCAAGGCAGCATTCTGGGCCCTGTTCTTTTTCTGGTTTTCATCAATGATCTCTCCGACTCTCTGGAAAATCCTATATATCTCTTTGCTGATGACTCCACCCTCTGCCGTATCATCGGTCATCCCTCAGACTGGCAAGCAGCAGCTTCTTCGTTCACTGCAGATCTGGATAAAATCGCAAACTGGTCCAGCACGTGGAACATGTCTTTCAAGCCGGACAAATCTCACACTCTCACTATGTCTCTCCGAAAGGACTGTTTAGAACCCCCCCCCCCCCCATCGACTTTCTCAACAATCCTCTGGAAGAAGTCCTTTCTTTCAAGCTTCTGGGTCTCACTATCTGCCACTATCTCACTATTTCCTGGTAAAGCCACATTTCAAACCTGGCCTCCAAAACCAGTCGACGACTGGGAATCATCCGTCGTGCAAAGTCCTTCCTCGGCCCACCTGAGCTCCTGACCACTTACAAAGCTTTCGTCCACAGCCTGATGGAGTACTGCTCTCCCTCTGGGCTGGTGCTCCTGCCTCCCACCTTTCTCGGCTTCTCGCTGTGGAAACCAGGGCATTTCGGATCATTGGCATCTCCCGCAATGAGGCTGAGTCTTTGGGCCTCTCACTCTCTCACCGCAGGCTGGTCGGTGGTCTTTCTGTCTTCTACCGTCTCCTCTCCAGCCTAGCCCCCCCCTCTGCTCTCTGCGATTTGTCCCCACCGCAGTTCCGCAGGATGCTCAAGGTCTGCCAAAAACCCCCTTCTGTTAAAACTACCAAAATCAGTAATCACTGCTCACTTTCACTCTTTCATTCCTCTTTTTTCCCCCCCTTTGGAATCAACTCCCTCACTCTATTCAATCCCACTCTTCCCTCCAGGCCTTCAAAACAGCTGTTCACCACCACCTCTTATCATCCTCAATCCAAATCCTTGATCTTTTCTACACCCGTTAATCCACCCCAAACCCATTTCCTTCAAATTCCCTGCTTTCCTTCCTGAAAGTCCCTGTAATGTCCATCTTGTATTCCCCATGTTCCCCACCCCATCCCTCTCCCTTCCACAGATCTCCTTATGTCTCTGTTCCCCACTGTTTTGTCCTACCCTCTCCCGTCCCTCTGGTCTCATGCCCCCCTTGCTGTGCATCGTGTGTTAGTTCTCACACGAGCCTCGCCAAGGTATACAAAAAAAAATTAAAAAATAATAAGAACATGTTTTTCCATAAAGTAGTTACTATTAGGAACATGTCTATTCTCTTAATTACGTACTATTAGGAACATGTTTTTTCTGTAAAGTACATGATTTAGTGGAGAAGAATTCTCAATTCTTCGTGCACATTTGAGTCATTTATTAAAGTGAAACATATGTGCATATGGAGAACCAGAGGTGACACAAACAAGCAACAAGCTTTTCCTCTGATTCTGCGGTACATGGACTTGTTGAATTCTAATATAATATGCAGGGGAAAGGGGGTGGGGAGGGGATAAGATAATGACAATATCTGGTCATCCTCGAGACAATATGGTACGAAGGCTGACGTTTTGGGGTTCAGTGGAGAGATCACTCATAGCCTTATTGCAGCAGCCATTCAGTGGTCAGCTGCAATTCAAAGGGCTAGGGAATATTTATGATCTGAACGTTGATCGGAGTTCTGGATATTACCTTCACATACATTCCATTTAAGCTCAACTCCTGCTTCGAGCCAGACTTTCAGGAACCAATATATTATTATTTACATATATATGAATCCTTTAATAAGCTAAATAAAATAATAGATGATTCTATTCTACTGAATAGAGATTAAAGATTATTTTGAAAGGCCAATCTGTTTTCTTGGAAGAGGGGTGTTTTTTTACTTATCAGACTGGTAACCTTCCACTACAGTCAAGAGATATAAGGTGTTCAGAATGAAAATATATCTGATAAATGGTCGAGCACATAGATGTAATATTCATGTTGCATTTGAATACATTTCCCATTAAAGGGTTACAACAATACATTGTGCTATGTGTTAAAACATTTACTTTTTCAAGTTAATTGTTATCAATCAAGTTTAATTGGCTACATTTTTTATATCTTGTTATTACCCTTAAACCCATTATGCTAATTTTGGAGAAATTTGCATCTACATTCAGAACATGTTTTTTTCTTTGAAGTACGTACTATTAGGAATATGTTTTTTTTCTATAAAGTACATACTATTAGGAACATGGTTTTTCTATAAAGTATGTACTATTAGAATATCGTTTTTCTATAAAGTATGTACTATTAGGAATGTAATTTTTCTATAAAGTACAGACGATTCGGAATGTATTTTTTAGATGAAGTACATTCTACAAGGATGTGAGTATGTCTGTAAAGGGTGTCCTGTTAAGATCGTGTTTTGTCTATAAAATAAATATTATTCGAAATATGTTTTTCCAGAAAGTACGTGCAACAAAACTGCGAGTTCCTGCCATTATGAATGAAATTTTTCGATGAACTATGTACTATTAGGAATATGTTTTTTCCATAAAGTACGTAATATTAGGAACAGGATTTTTCAATAAAGTATGTTGTACTAGGAACATGTTTTTTCTTTTAATTATGTACGATTAGGAACATGGTTTTCTCTAATGTA
Organism: Eptatretus burgeri; assembly: GCF_056783735.1. NCBI lineage: Eukaryota > Metazoa > Chordata > Myxini > Myxiniformes > Myxinidae > Eptatretus > Eptatretus burgeri. Next base: position 141,931,264 of record NC_140961.1, read on the forward strand.
CTACCATTATTAATGTTTTTCCTATGAACTATGTACTTTGAGAAACGTGTTTTTTCTCTAAAGTATATTCCACTAGAGTGTGAGTATGTCTATAAAGTATGTCCTATTAAGATCGTGTTTTTCTATAAAGTAAGTGTTATTCGAAACATGTTTTTCCATAAAGTATGTGCTATTAAGAATGTGGTTTTTCTTTAAAGTACGCACTATTAGGAACATGTTTTTCTATAAAGTACGTATTATTTATCTCCGCCATCTTCGAAGATGGATGGAGGTTACTGTTTTCACCCCTTTCTGTTTGTTTGTTTGTTTTTTTGTTGATTTGTTTGTGAACAGTATTACGGAAAAACTCCTCGACGGATTTCGATGAATCTTGGTGGGGGGGGGGGGGTTAGGTCTGGTCCAAGGATCATGCCATTAGATTTTGGACTTGGTCCAAAATCCAATATGGCCGCGATGGTGGGCAATTTGAAAAAATATTTGAATTTTTTTTTGCATTTCTACATGTTTTAAGTGATTTCCAACCCCCCCTCCAAAAAAAAAATTGTTAGAGAAAAAAAAAATTTTGCAACTTTTTTTTCAACAAAATTTCGATTATTTTGCATTTCTTCATGTTATAAGTGATTTCCAACAAAAAAAAAACATGCCAAAACTAGAGGGGGAGCACTCGGGAGAGTGCAAAACCTCCGCCGCCAATACTGCTGGGTCACTCAAGTGAACCTTATATCTTATTCATTAAATATGATGTCAACAGTGCTGACAGTTATAGTTCTTTTCTCCAACATTTTTTATTGGGGGGGGGGGGGTTGGAAATCACTTGAAACATGTAGAAATGCAAAAAAAAAAAAATCTAAATTTTGTTGAAAAAAAAGTTTCAAAATTTTTTTTTCTCTAACAATTTTTTTTTGGGGGGGGGGGTTGGAAATCATTTGAAACATGTAGAAATGCAAAAAAAATTCTCAATTTTTTTGGGGGGGGGTGGTTGGAAATCACTTAAAACATGTAGAAATGCAAAAAAGAATTTTTTTTTCTCTAACAATTTTTTTTGGGGGGGAGGACCAAATCCAAAATCTAATGGCATGATCCTTCGACCATACCTAACCCTCCCCCCCCACCAAGTTTCTTCGAAATCCGTTGAGGAGTTTTTCCGTAATGCTGTTCACGAACAAACAAACAAACAAACAAGCAGTCATAGACTGGTACTTATGAAATAGTCCACTTGACCTCTGACCTTGTCTAATAAAAGCTGTCTCCAGAGAAGGTAGCGACGCAAACCAGAAGTTTCTATGATGATTCTGTACCAAACCATCAAAAATCGAATGTTTTGGATGTTTGACCTCACTGTGACCTTGACCCTTGACCGATTTTGACCAAAATGTAATCAGCGCTAGCCATCAACCTCCTGAATTACGTGGTGTAATTTGACATTGGTCACTTCTTCTGTTCTTGAGTTATCTGTACCAAACCATCAAAAATCGAATATTTGACCTCACTGTGACCTTGACCTTTGACCGATTTCGTCCACAATGTAATCAGCACTAGCCATCAGCCTCCTGAATCACGTGGTGTAATTTTACATTGGTAGCTTCTTCCGTTCTCGAGTTATCTGTACCAAACCATCAAAAATCGAATATTTGACCTCACCGTGAACTTGACCTTTGACCGAGTTTGACCAAAATCTAATCAGCACTAGCCATCACCCTCCTGAATAATGTGGTGTAATTTGACATTGGTAGCTTCTTCCGTTCTCAAGTTATCGTGCCTACAAACAAACAAAGAAACAAACAGAAACGGAAGGCATCAATATACTTACGAAATCTTTAGATTTCGTAAGTAACAAGCATAGACTGGTAATTCCGAAATCGTCAACTTGACCTCTGACCTTGTCTAATAAAAGCTGTCTCTAGAGAAGGTAGCGACGCAAACCAGAAGTTTCTACGATGATTCTGTACCAAACCATCAAAAATCGAATGTTTTGGATGTTTGACCTCACTGTGACCTTGACCTTTGAACGATTTTGACCAAAATCTAATCAGCACTGGCCATCACCCTCCTGAATCAAGTGGTGTAATTTGACATTGGTAGCTTCTTCTGTTCTCGAGTTATCTGTACCAAACCATCAAAAATCGAATACTTGACCTCACTGTGACCTTGACCTTTGACCGATTTTTGACCAAAATCTAATCAGCACTAGCCATCACCCTCCTGAATCACGTGGTGTAGTTTGACATTGGTAGCTCCTTCCTTTCTCGAGTTATCGTGCCTACAAACAAACAAACAGTCATAGACTGGTACTTACAAAATCGTCAACTTGACCTCTGACCTTGTCTCATAAAAGCTGTCTCTGGAGAAGGTAGCGACGCAAACCAGAAGTTTCTACGATTATTCTGTACCAAACCATCAAAAATCGAATGTTTTGGATGTTTGAGCTCACTGTGACCTTGACCTTTGACCGATTTTGACCAAAATCTAATCAGCGCAAGCCACCATGCTCCTGAATCACGTGGTGTAATTTGACATTGGTAGCTTCTTCCATTCTCGAGTTGTCATTTTTTGGATGTTTCACCTCACTCTGACCTTGACCTTTGACCGATTTTGACCAAAATCTAATCAGCACTAGCCATCAGCCTCCTGAATCACGTGGTGTAATTTGACATTGGTAGCTTCTTCCGTTCTCGAGTTATCTGTACCAAACCATCAAAAATCAAATATTTGACCTCACTGTGACCTTGACCTTTGACCGATTTTGCCCAAAATCTAATCAGCACTAGCCATCACCCTCCTGAATCACGTGGTGTAATTTGACATTGGTTGCTTCTTCCGTTCTCGAGTTATCGTGCCAACAAACAAACAAACAAACAAACAAACAAACAAACATACAAACAGAAAAGGAAGTCATCAATATACTTACGAAATCTTTAGATTTCGTAAGTAACAAACAGAAAGGGGTGAAAACAGTAACCTCCGATCTTCGATGGCGGAGGTTAATTATAATTGCGGCTAATTTTGGAACTTCAGGTGGATATACCCACGTAAAATCAATTTCTGTCTCAAGGAATCTAGTTATGGCGAATGAATTGAGTATGTAAAAGTTAAAAGTAAAAGGGAAAGTTGCAAACTATAACTCAGTGAGCACTGTTGACGTCAAATTGAATGAATAGGATATCAGGTTCACTTGAGTGACCGAGCAGTATTGGCGGCGGAGGTTTTGCACTCCACCGAGTGCTCCCCCTCTAGTTAGGAACATGTTTTTCCATAAAGTACGCACTATAACGAACGATTTAATTTTACAAAGTACGTATTACGAAAATGTGATTATGTACTATTAGGAACGTGTGTTTTTCAATAAAGTACGTACTATTAGAAACTGAATACCCCTAAAGCGTGTACTATTGGAACATGCGTATGTCTGTGGAGTTAGTACGATTGGACCATGAATCTACACAATAAAACCGGTATTTTTGTTTTCTGCTGTAGGAACATAATCCTATGTCGTGAATGCATCTCGACACCACACAAACACAATCGCACACATACACCACACAGAATACGCACAAAACCATACAAAACAGCACACAAAGCAAGTCCTGGTGAGGGTCTGCAATCATTGATTGCTCTTTCTACTTCATTGTTGTTATTATTGGAGTTCAGACACCCTTTTTGAAAATCTGATATGAGGATTTAATTTTTCTTGGGAAGTCTTCTTCATTCATATGTCGGACAAGGCTGCGGGGTAGCATCATTGGCTGAGTGCGTGGTTGTGCCGCTGATACAATGCCTCCTGCTGCTTTGGGCGGGAATTTGTAATTTGTTTATGATTGCTCGTCTACTATTTGCAAAGGACGTTGTGGAATCTTTAACGTCCACCAACGAATGCCTGCAGACGGGTTGCCTGTTTCACCTCCATCCAAGGGACAGCACACACATTGATGAATCACCCTGCCTGTGAAACACCGGGATGACGGTTTATAGCTGGGCTGGGATTCCAACTCATGCTGGACAGATTATAGTCGAGTGTGTGTACTTCTTTGGCCATGCTGTCAGCCCCTCCTGGGAAGTCATTACAGTGGTCTCTCTCAGAGGAAAAAAAAAATCAATAACATGTCGATTGATTTGCATAGAATGTGAAACTCCCTTTATTACCCTTGAAGGGCCTTTGAATCTATTTAACCTGAAAGCAAAAAAAGATTATTGCTATTTCCCATTTTTCATCCCATTATGTCTGTATAATTTAATCCTTCCCTGAACTCCTTCAAGGTGACAACACATCGTCATCTCAAGTCGACCTCCTCTTTTTTCCCGTTTAACGAATAACAATCGTTACTGGTCTTAAAAATAATTCACCCCATTCTGTACCTCCTCCTTTTGACTCTGTATGTCAATCTTTCATACCTTATTGTCTTGCTCTTCCATGAACTTGGATGAATCATTTCGAGTAAAAATACCAGAAGGGCACTTGGTAGATCGCATACTTGTGCTAGACAGTTTCTAGATGAGTGTGTTTACCTCCTTGGCCATACTGTCAGCCCCTCTTGGGAAATAATTACAGCATTCTTATCGAAAAAAAAAAGAAAATCAATATCATGTTAATTGATTTGCATATAATGTGAAGCTCATTGAAGGCTTGATTACCATTGTAGGGCCTTTGAGTCTCGAGGCTGAACTGAACAGTTTACATTTTGGATCCAAAAAATGAAAAAAAACATGTTCCTAATGGAACATTTGTACCTCCGTCATCAAATGTGGATGGAAGTTATGTTTTCACTCCTGTTTGTCTGTTGGGTGGTCGCTAGACTATCGTTATTCTCAGGTTTTCCGTCTGTCTGTATGTTTGTAATGGACAGCTCTGGAGGCCAGAGGAGTCAACCGATTTTGATGAAACTTGAATGGTAGGTTCATACCAGGATCTAGTTGTATGCTTTTGAGCACCGTTGCTATGGACGTCACCGTTGCCCAGCAACGGGACTGAAATTTTTGAAAACATCCGAAAAATATTTATATATATTTTTTCGAGAATCAAAAATCGGATCTCCGCGCTTTTGTGTGCACTATAATCAACCTCTTTGTCAAAAATTTTCAGCCCAATTCGTCAAAAACTGTATGACTAGTATGCAATTATATTACTATTTGCTTTCACCCCAATGTTCGCGTTGCCATTCCCCAACGTAGGGTTTGGGAATCGAACACAAATTATGAATGGACAGTTGCTCGTCATGTTCCTATATGGAACAACGAACGGTAAAATGCCATCTGATGTGTTCTCTTATCTACATATTTCGAATTCGCCTTAGTCTAGCGGCCACCCATGTCGCCTACCGGCTTGTCTGATTGTCTGTCTGTTTGTGTGTTTGCAGGATATCTCAAAAAGTTATGGACGGTTTCAGCAGAAACTTGATGGACAGGTTGGATGTGTGACTCGGACAAATTGATTCTATTTTGGTGAAGATTTGAATATGGGTTCAGATCCAGGTGGAGGTATGTGCTCGACCCAGTGCCCTTCTAGTTACCCTCGGTGGATGATTTGGATCCGGATATGAATTTTGTTTAGGTGATTTTTCACCATGCAGA